>NC_025696.1:32471359-32511597 GCF_000633955.1 Camelina sativa
GAGAGAAATGCTTATGATAAGCATGTCAGTGATAGGGTTGATGTGTGTTGTCTTATGTTGGCTACCATGAACTCGGACTTGCAAAAGCAATATGAGAACGTGGAGTCGCCGATTGAGATAATCAATGGCCTGAAAGGGATGTTTCAGGAGCAAGCACGAACAGAGAGGTATAACACTGTTAAGACTCTCCTTGGTTGCAAGCTACCATCAGAGAGTCCAGTTAGTCCACATGTCATTAAGATGAAGGGTTATATTGATAACCTGGCTAAACTGGATTCCCCTATCAGCCAAGAGTTGGCTACTGATATTATCTTGCAGTCATTGCCGTCAAGTTATGATCAATTCATTTTGAACTACAATATGAATAGTTTGACAAAGACTTTGACTGAGCTGCATGGAATGCTCAAAACTGCTGAACCAAACATCAGAAAGGACACTCCACATGTCCTCATGGTGCAAGGGGGCAAAAAGTTCAAGAAACATATTAAGAACAAAGGAAAGGGTAAGATGAGCAGGATTGAGAATCCTAGTGCGTCTGACCCATCTCCAAAGTTCAAGGCTGGTCCCTCTGGTGATGACAAATGTCATTATTGTAATGGCTCTAGGCATTGGAAGAGAAACTGTGCGAAATATTTGGAAGATCTGAAGAAGAAGAAGACTTCTTCTCCAGGTATCTATGTTATAGAAGTAAAAGTTGCTACTTCCATTTCTACTTCTTGGGTATTGGATACCGGCTGTGGTACTCATATTTATGTTAATATGCAGGGCCTAAGCAACAGTAGAACTTTGGAGAAAGGACAAGTGGACCTACGTGTTGGGAATGGAGCAAGAGTTGCTACATTAGCTGTAGGAATATTTCATTTGTTTTTACCTTCTGGCATGGTTTTAGAACTTAATAATTACTACTATGTATCTGCTGTGAGCAGAAATATTATTTCTATTTCTTGTTTGGATTTGGAAAGATTTCATTTTTCGATTAAAGACAAGTGTTGTTCATTTGATCATAGTGATATTTTATGGTAGTGATCCATTAGAGAATGGGCTTTATGTTCTGAATCAAAGTGTGCCTATCTATAACATTAGGATTAAAAGATTTAAGCCTAACGACTTGAATCCTAATTTCCTTTGGCATTATCGTTTACACATTCAAAAGCTTCATAGTGATGGACTTTTGAATTCATTTGATTATGAATCATATAAAATAGATAAAATCTGTTAAGTGCTACTTCCTTTGATATCCTAAAGAGACCAAAGGTTATTTTTTTTACAACCACACCGAGAACAAAGTGTTTGTTGCTCGAAAATGTATCTTTTTAGAGAGAATTTCTTTCTAAGTTGAACAGTGGGAGTAGGGTACTCCTCATGTTTAATATGCTATGTACTCATCCTGATGTGGCATTAGATTTCTAAAGATGTGATATCAATTCTAGTGGGAGAATTTTATGTCATGTTATGATGTTCATGTTTACATACATTTGATGTATTTTCAATTAATGAAATTTGTTTCATTATTATTTGGTTATTGGATAATTAAATAATTATCCCAAAATAATTTATTTTATCATTACATGTCATCAAGTATGTGACTTGATCATGAAACCCTATAAAAGAAAGATAACATAAATTATTGAGGTCCCTAGTCAAGGTTATTAAAATGGGACATTAATAACTATAAATGACTAGTATGTGAGGTGACTGATGACTAAGTTTCATAGAGTCATTGATATGTAGTATTAAAGTCAATCACATTAATATGTGTTGGAGAACACAGTATTGGACTGACCCGCTGTGAGAACTCTACAAGAATGTTATATGAGTGTCATAAGAGTTTCTCATCACAACTATAGAGTATAGTCCTTTGACCTGAGTTTGTCATGTTTTCTTATACATGGATTAGTTTGCTTTGATCCTGTCAAACGTCAGCCGTAACAGGTGATTATAAAGACAGTGATTGGGTATATTATGAACTGTGTAAGGAACAGGGATGGAACAAGATGGGATTTGTCCCTCCTATATAACAGGAGATAAATATCTTTGGGCCTATCGAAGATTTGATACTGAGAAATGCATGGCCGTGCTCAAACGAGGTGAATGTCAATCGTTTGTTTTATCAGTACAAATCGGAGTTTGATAAATATGATTTAGCTTAATAAGGATGACACTGTTTCTTGCCTTATGCTAAGATCGAGATATAGAGACAAAAGGATTATCGGAATAGATGATTCCAGTACAAGTGGGAGATTGTTGGGAATATCCTGAAATCTTTTGTACTTACTCTTGTATAGTCAAGGCTCGAAAGTCGAATAATATTATATGATCATAATGTTTTGCTAGAAGCCTCTTATGATCAATGACTTTAGAAGCTCATTGCTAATATTATTTGATCCTACAGGGTCACACACCTAAGCAGACTGGATTAATGTAATGTTGGGTTTGATATAATATATATATGTTATATGAGATATATATATATATATTTATATTTGTGCAGTTATAAAATATGTTAATATAATACATATGTCATATTTGATATATATATGTATGTTTATAAACGCACGTAAGTGAGAATTGGGCTTGGCCCATTAGCAAACCTAAACGAGTTAGGTTAACGTCGATCAATATATAATTGACGTTTTGCGTTTGATTAATTGCAACACTAAGATTCTCGCCGAAACCTAACCTAAGACAAAAGTGTTTGTCACGATCGAGATTTGATCTCTACGGTACTAGCATCCCGTTTGATCCAGTTTGTGTGTGTGTGGATACCAGTAGAGGCACAACAGTTGGGGTGCTTTACAACGTTAGTTTAATTTAGTTCATCTTCCGCTGTGAACTATCCAGGTATATTCATAATCTTATGACATAGTTTTGATTCAATATTTACATGGCAATTGAATTTATGACTAGTTTATAAATTGTTATAAATAGGTATAAATTCCAACACCAACTAATAATAGAATGACTTTTTAGAAGATCCACTAAATTTCTTTTTCTTTTTTAATTTTGTTTTCATGAAAATAGTGATAAATAATCAAAACTAATATTTTAAATATTAAATTACAAAGTTAAATTTTTAAAGAGGTGATGATGTATTAGGGAGAGTATATTCACCGTAATAATAGCGAGTGATAATGGCTTTCCAATTCGCTATTCAGTAAAAGAATGTGATTTATTTAGTGGATTAGACTGCCATGAGCTCCCAGCAAATTACCAAGAAAAATTGGTCAGTTTCATCTATACCGATCATAAACATTTTAAAAATTATTTAAGTATATACATTTCTATCATGCTAACCATATTCTAAAGAATCTGAAAGTAGGTAATCTCAAATAACCAAAGACAAGAATACAAAAGTAAAAGAAAAACTGAAAATTGTTGCAAAGATCATGAATAGAAAATCATTAGAGTATCTGAAAAATTCTATAAAGATCTAATGTCTACCAAACTTACATTATTTGATCAAACGTTTGATCAAAATGTTTAAATTTCTTTATTTTGATTTTTCCACAAAACAAATGATATTGTTTGTTTTCCCAATGAAGTATGTGTAACTCTAGCATTTACGTAACTTACCTTGCGTAAATATTGGCACCACGAGCGGTCATATTGACTCCCATTTATAATAAGAAAGTGAGCAATTAAAATGATTTTTGATCTAATGGTGTTTTTTGGACTTGAACCTTTTCTAGTAAACACTCACTTATCGGATTAATTTTGTAGGTAGTAAATTATTGTCTTGAACTAACCGCATTTAATAGTAAAATGAGACAATAAGTGAAAAACATATATCATCAGCTCATTTCAGGTTTATACGGTTTTTTTTTTTCGTCCATGTAGATGACTACATGTCCCAACTTCATGAGAGCTCTACAGAAATTTAGCCATCTCAGTTTTCATAAGTGCAACCATGACAACTACTCTCATATACGCAATGTTATAAAAATTGATAGGTGCTACTCAGACGGTAAAGTAACACCTAGCGCCTAAACCAACAAAGCGAACCTTAATCTCAGACTAGGAATTAGTCCAAATATGGGAAAATTATATGATTTATACTGATATATAACATATATATATATATTATATTGAAATCGAGTATATTATAATAAGTTATTATAGCGTAATGGCAAATAAGCTAATATGTCAATTTTTTTAACTTAAATAATAGGGATAAACATGTAATTTTACAAATGAGGTTATTTTTTTCTTCCGACAACTCTAATCGCCATCAAAGCAAGACTTAATCGAAGATTAGGCGTTAGCTCAAATATGGAAAGATTCTATGGTATATACTGATATATAATCTATATATATATCATATTGTAATCGAGGATATTATAATAAGTTATTATAGTGTAATAGCAATAAACTAATATGTTCCCCTTTTTAATTCAAACAACAGGAGTAAATTTATAATTTTACAAAGAAGGTTATCTTCTTCCTCTAGCAATCCTAATCGTCATCGAACATGTGGTTTCATATCTTGATTTTTTTTGTATTTCTTTTATTTTTTTATCATTTTATCATCTATCTTAACAAAAATAACACAAATATACTATTAATCTATGAACTACCTATTTTCATTGCAGCTGATTTTTTTCACTACCTATAATAAATTTGCTACGGGTCACCATGTTTTAGCGCTTTCTCGGTGCCTAAACGGCTGACGAGAACGAATTTTAACACCTTGCATATTCTGTAACATTAATTAAGAATATTATTCCAACCTATCCCACTTTAGAAAAGATATTAATCTTATTAAGAATAAAATATTCATTCTTTTAATCATTAATGGAAATACAATTTACTCATAAGAATTAGAAATGTGTATTCTTCTCTTGAGTCTTCCTCAGCCAACTAACATCCGTTCTAACAACATTATTCCTTTCTAACAAACTAACAAAAGCATAAAACAAATAACTGGACCGCTATAACATACTCCTCTTCATCGCCTTGATTTCACGATCACACTTTGTCTTTACCTGCACCGCAAACAACAATTGAGATGTCTGAGTATTATCACAAATACTCAGTGAGGTAATCCTCTCATCTACTGGGCTATACACACAAGCAAGAAGATCTCCACATGTGTCAAACAGCAATCATAAATCAAACCAGGAAAAGGAAACACATTCAATCGCCTATTGAAGGGTGGTGTCGATCGACACCCCACCTTGACGGCCCAAAAACCCTAATTGGTGTCGACTGGCACCTCCATATGGTGTCGACCGACACTCATCAAAGCCCTCATGCCATCATACCTTAGTGTCGACCGACACCCACCCGGAGTATCATTCTCCTCGAAGTTGAAGGTCTGATCTCCGCCTTTAACGAGGCAAAGACTCTCCCAAAAGCCAACAAAAGCCATAGGAACCACGAATCACACAAAAAAAGTAAGAAAAACAATCAAACAAGTCATAAAATCACAAAAATAGAGATCTCAGCTTAGATAAACCATGATCATGCACTCACCTTTGCAAAACAGAAAAATTGACACCACAAATATCTAGAAAAGACACCACAATAAGCTCCCCTCACGTCCTTAAGAATAGGCACAAAAACCACTCAGATCTTAGAAAACTCACAGAAACCACTCATGAACTTTTCTCTCGTTTGCACAAGGTAAAAGTGACGAAACTCGACCAAGGGCGTTGTAATAATCATTTATATTCGATCCCTAGGGTTTTCAAAATCCAAAACGCAACAAAACGTGCACTTAACTTAAGTTGGTCTGCTCTGGAAAATGTTGGTGTCGAGCGACACCCACTCCAAAACCCCAAAAATGGAATGGCATGATGCTCCGGGTGATGATGCTCCGGGTGGGTGTACCACCCTTATCTCTGTTGGTTAGGACAAAAGATAGTTTAGTTAAGAAACAAAAAAGTTGGCTGAAAATGACCGATAAATAAAATTAAGGGAAATTGACAAAAATAACTAAAAAAAAGTTAAAAATTAAATATCTAACTACTTTAATCATATAAATATAATCTACAATATATACTATTTTATCCTTTATTCAACACAAACACCATCTTCCTCTACCTCAAAAAAACCATACTCTATCACCACTACCACCACCTCCGAACGCCGGACCACTATCGTCGGATCACTGGAGGACCACCTTCACCGGACCACTGCCAGACCACCTCCGCCTGACCACCGCCGCCGCCGACCACTGCTGGCCACCTCCTCCGACCACCAACCACCACCATTCACTGTTGTCACCAAAACTGTCATTTTGTTCATTTTCTATTGACCAATGGTTAGTCACTTACTTTTTTTGAGTAATTGGTTACATATTCCTCATAATGATTAGCAAATTAATGATTAACAATATAGTTTTATGCCTAACACTATATATATGGTGTAACATATATATGAAATAATTAAGATTTTTTTTGGAAATTGTATAAATTACTGGAATATTATATTTAAGAGGATTCTTTGAGATATTCTTAAGTGTATTCGTAATTTCATACGGCCCACAGATTTTATTTATAACTTTTTTTTTGTAACCAACCTATATTTAATATATTATATATTTTGTAACAACCTATATTTAATATTTCTATTTTGTAACCAACTTATAAAAATTATATATTCTACAAAAAGTTGTGTACTTCCATTTTATTATATATAAAAAAGTTGTGTACCTTCTTTTTATGATTGAGAGTATATTTTTATCCCCTTTAATAACTTGGTTAACGTTGTGGTATATTAATAAAATCTCAGAAAAATAAATTGGTAATATTGTGATTGTAGATCTTTGGAAACAACGAGATATTCCGAAAATAAAGTTTAGAATATCCATGAACTATCAATTTGGAATATCCCGTTTAAGATTTTTGGTTACAATTAATGTTTTATTTGTTACCATTAATATATGAACTATCAACTTGTAACCAATTAATATATGAATTAATCTATAACCTATGTATAACCTATTTGTAACCATTTATAACCATATATTAAAATTTTAAAGTCTACCAAAACAATATTTTGTACTTCCTTTTTAATAAAAGGGGATCAATATTACCCAAATCGATATTACACAGTTACATATTAAATCATGTTTCAAATTTAACGGGATTGAACAGCGCATTTTGTTGAAAGCACGAAGGCAAAACGGATTGATTCTATTGGTGCAAAATCAAAAATTCACTCACACAAAAAAAAAAGTCAAAGGTCAAATTCAAAATGTGAAATTTTAACAATATATATATCTTTTTTATTTACAGACAAAACGAACCTTCCCCTAGGTCCAGAGTCTTTTCCTAGTTCCTACTCTCTTCAAAACGAACTCGCCGTCGTATTCGAACTACTTGCGGTCATTTTATCAGTCTCGGGCGATAGCGGCGGAGGAACAACACCGTGCTTCAACAATCCAACTTCATCACCACCACCGTTCACATCAATCTCAACCACAACATCTTTCGAATCTCGTATCCCTTCCTTCTGAATCCCTTTCAAAACCTCAACGATCTCATCCATCGATGGCCTCACCTCTCTCTCCTGCTGCAAACACCGGAACGCTAATTCAGCAACCGACGTCATCGCATTCTTCACCGAAGCATCTCTCTCGAATCCGAGTGATAGATCCGCGAGCTCGTGAACGGCGTCGTTTCGGATTTTCGAAATCGCCATGTTCGCTAGGTTAATATCGTGGCGGTGTCGTGTGATGTCTACAGCTTCTTTTGATGAGATCAGTTCGGTGAGTACGACTCCGAAGCTGTATACATCGCTCTTTTCGTTGAGACGGTAACATTGGTAGTACTCAGGATCTACATATCCTGGAGTTCCTTGTGGTGCGGTGGAGATGTGAGTTTGATCCGTCGGAAAAAGACGTGAGAGTCCGAAATCAGCGACTTTCACTTCGTAATTGCTATCTAGAAGAATGTTAGTAGTCTTGACGTCTCTGTGTATGATTCCTAAATCAGAGAAGTTGTCATCATTAGTCTAATCTCATTGTGTGTATGTGTGTGTGTGTTTAGTTTGTGTTACCTTTCGTGTGGAGAAAGGACAACGCGCTTGCGGTTTCAATGGCGATTTGGAGTCGAGTAGGCCAGAGAAGAGGACGAGATTGTGCTTGGTTTCCATGGAGATGTTCAGCTAGTGTGCCATTGGAGATGTATTCGTAGACTAGGAGTAGCTCTCTGCTGTGTCTTGTTGTGCATCCGTATAGGATGACCAGGTTTGGGTGTTTTAAGGACTTCAAGATCTCGATTTCGTTCTTGAATTGCTCAACGCGTTTTAGTGATCTTTCGAAGAGTCGTTTTACTGCTACAGCTCGTCCGTCTTTTAGTGTACCGTAGTAGACAGTACCGAAGCCTCCATCTCCAAGCTCTTTTGAGAAATTTTCAGTGGCTTCTTCGAGTTCTTCGTAGCTGAAGACTTGAACTCCAAAGTAGACGCTGTTTGCAAGGTTGGACATTGAGGGCACAAGGGAGTGGTTGCTGCCGGATATTGTTGTGGAAGTTGGTGTGTTTGACATTGTATTGCTCGAATAAGACGTTCCTGTTGATATGCCTTTGTTTGTGTACTGATCTGCCCGTTTCTTCCTTCTCCGGATGAAGATGCAGAGCAAACATCCGACGATAAGAATGGCACCCAAGAATCCACAAGCAAATCCAATGCCTTGAGAGACAAACAGAAAGACAAGAGCTTTGTAAGGTTATGTTGTTTCTTAGGCTGAAATTAGTTTCCTTGAAAGAAAAAGATAGTAAGCTACCTATTTTCGCATTTTTGGAGAGACCTGCATGAACAAAATTCCACGAGAAAAGGTGAGTTCAAACACAAGACAGAAGTTAGAATCGTGCTTGAAGCAAATTTTGAAAGAGAAAAGAGTTTCCTTGGGATGTTCATCAGAAAAGGAATGTAAATCCTATTCATGTTAGGTAAACTAGTTATAGGGATTATGCAGTGGTTGAGGAAGGGAGAAGATCTGGTTGTTGTGGAAATAAGCAAACTTAAATTAGTGGAACTATTTAGAAAAACGGAGCAAAAGAAATATTACCCTTTCCACAGGTATGCTTGTGTGGCTCATTTATACAATAGCAAACGAATTCTCTCGAGTGCTGATTATATCCACAAGAACCCTTTGAGTTTACGCAACGGGAACAATCATTGTTGAATCTAACCTCGAAACCCTTACCAAGAGCCTTCTTTACAGTCTCCGGACTCTGAGTTATCTCTGCTGTTTTCAGATCAGATCGAGAAACTGGAATTTCGATGGTCTTTTTGCAGGATGACCTAAACTCGTTTGCTCCAACCAACTCCTGTGAAGATGAGATCTCTTTTCTCATAAAGTAAATTTTCTCATCAGTATCATCCCCACACGGCAGCTGACCAATGTGATCACCAGGAAGATAATCTACACTTGGAACAGGGCAGTCGTACAAGAGAGTTAGCAATTCAGTGTCTTTATAAAATGGAAGAACATCTTGGTTGATTGGTGCGCTCCCAGAGTCCTCGGGACAAAGATTGTTGAGATAATCCTTTCGGGCAAGTCTTATTATACGAGACTCATAGTTCATCTCAAGGATTTGGAACTTAACCGAAGATATACTAAACTCTGCGAGATCTCCGCTGCAGTTGACCTTGAAATCCGGGTGACCGCACTCTTGTTTATCAGCTGTCCAAAATGGATAATAGAGCTCTGTATGATTGCCGCATTTAAACAAAGGAGAACAGTGTTTGTGACGCTCATCAACTGATAAAACACACGTGGGGATCACAAAGAACGCACATATGATTGTATAAGACAGAGAAATATTGATCATGGTGTTCTCCTCTGTGTTTTTCATTGCCTTAACGATGAATAAGAAGATGAGGAAGAACTGAAGAAGAAAGAGGAAGTAAAAAAGGCAGATGAGAAGTGAATTGAATTTGTCCAAGTCTTGGTTTTATATAAAGAAAAGAAAACTGAGGTAAGGTTTCTTTTTCTTTATTTCCAGAGGGAAATTTCTTTGGAATTAGGTGGGTTAGGATGACTAAGTCTTGGAATAGACTGGTCCATACAACAAGACAACCATGATATTAAATTATTTAATAGATTTTGTTTTTCTTGGTTGTTATTGAAATATTAGTCTCTATTGTTTTTGTAGGACTAAGGCTTGAAACAACTATTAGTCCCGATGCAAGAAATTTACTGGGAAAAGCTAGGCAAAGTAGAAAAGGGGATAGAAATAGACTAGTGAAGTCAATTTCCAAAAGGGCATCAAAAGAAAGAAGGAAAGGACTTGACCGTAATTGCCACTTTCTTTATCAGTTTCAGACAAATGTGAAGGTACCGAAAGATATGTGGAGAGAATGAAGAGTCTTTTAGTATTTACCGTGGAAAAGAGTCTAAAGATTTGTGATAAAGGAAGGAGACAGTTTCATTGTAAGGAAGACTTCCATACCCTAAAAATAACTTGATGGAAGTTGTTTATGTCAAGTTGCTGGAGGCAGATAGAGACTTTTTAGACTACTCAGGTTTTCTACCTTCCCTCTCGAGCTCACTAACAAGTAAGTTATGCCTTAACACTGCTAAAACCAACAGAGAAAGATTTGAAAGGAAAGAAAACTTTGACTTGGTTAGAGGGATTGCGGAAAATGTAGTATGAGATGTGGTTCTTGGTGATTAGCAAGTTGTATATAATATATGCTTGGGAGTTTAATCCAATTGCAGAACTAAGGGGGTTATAGCTTTGTTTTGTAATAGTGGAGGCTGCAGATGGACAAGTCTTGTTCAGATTTTTGAGCAATCTGTAAATTTCTTTTTTTAAGTCTAGTTGCATCGTAATAATACTGCACAAATTTGCAAAGGAGGAAACTAATATGTTCTGCATAAGAAACTTTCTGATAGTTCAGAAACTTACCAGTGGTACCAGATGGAATCATTGAAGTGCATTTGATTTCTGATGACGAGTTTCTCTTGCAACAAACCGGAGTGGCAACATGGTATTCACAGATTCCACCACTGGTTTGACATCCTTGGCACAGTCTCTTATCAATCTTCAGTTTCACCTTGAATCCATATCTTAGTACACTTCCCAAATGGGTCAAATTCAAAGCATCCTCGCCCAGATCATAACTCGTGGGAACAGTGATGTTGAAACTCGCGCTACAGTGTTCATGGTAGTTATTATCCTGATGCACCGAGGCAAGACCAATTTTTGGACATGAGAAATTTGTGGGATTATGATATGTAGGGTTACAGATATAGTAAACAAAGAGGGTTTTGTAATCTGGCAAAAGCTCAAAGAGTTCAGGAGTCAACGTTGTGCCGGTGAATGTAGCAGAGCAGAATGATTCATTTAAAAAGTCTTGCCTCGCAAGTCTAAGAGTGTTAGATGAATTGTCTATTTGGAGAACACGGTACATCTGATCTGAGATAATCAGGGAAGTCTTGCTCTCGTGACAGTGAAGCACCAAAGAAGGATGACCACATGGTTCTGGTCGACCCCCTCCCCAGAAAGGGAAACCGGCTGTGAGATTCCCACACTGAAACAGAGTATCACATAACTTAGTCTCTAGTTTACTTAAAGCACAAGGTAGATGGTGAAAAGATGTTAAGAAAAAGAGCAAGACCAGAAAAGAATCGGGTTTAGAGAATCTGAAGAGTACTGGAGGAAACATGATTGATATCTGAAAAGTTGTTTCTTTTCCTGGGGGTTGGTTTGAGTTAAAGCAGAGTAGATAATTTGATTAAACAAAATAAACCAGACTATAAAAACAAGTGGAGACAAAGAGAGAGTTAGTGGAATTTTCTAAACGACTAAGTCAAGATTGAAAATGATATATATAGATCTAGACTTTTGAGAATTTAATCACACGTCTTTGTTTAGTTGACTTTAGAAGACTTTTCTAAGTTTGTTTTTGTTTGTAAGTCATCCAAATCAACTAAAGCCTTTTTCACTGTGGAAAAACTTGGTAACGTATAAGAAAAACTGTTTCAGACAAATATTTCTAGGAAGAAGAAGTGATAAAGTAGGGTTCCAATTCTAGGTTTGTAATGTTGTTGTTTAGAAATAGCATATTACGTTCATACAGAAATATTTTTTTTTTGCAAAAAAAAGTTAATTTTATACATAAATATGCCAACAACAATTATAAAAATCAAAAAATTGGCTCACTCTAGTTGAGAGGGGAGAATGCATTATTGGCTTGATTAGATAGAAACTGAAGCTAGAAGGTTGACTTCTCGGCATAGACTTCAAATCAATAGAAGTAACTATTCATGTAGAGAGGATCAAAAAATTTAGATTTTAGCAAAACAATTTGTAAAATTAATCTAATAGCTCTTCGTATTGGTATAGTCAAAGTTTTTGAATTTTGTTTTAACTTCTAAATATTAAAAATAAATAATAAATTTAGTACGAGTATGAGACTATGAGAGTATGTAAACTTTAGACTAAAAAGTAATGTTAAATTTTCTATTATTTTTACCATACAAATTTTAGACTAAAGAGTAAAGTCAAATGTAACCCGGTGCTACAACTAAATCATCATTTTATTAGAATATTAAACGTCAAATTAAGTTAATTCAATTCAAATTGTGTAAAATTTACTTTTCCGCGGTTAAATCCTAGTCAGGCCCGGCTTAAATCGGTAGGGCAAAGGGGCAAAGGCCCAAAGGTCCATCAACATTTGCAAAATAAAATTTTTTTTGTAAAAATTGTCTATTTTCAAGGAAAAAAAACGAATAAGTTCACAAAATAGTATATTTGGTAGAAAAAGTAGGGATGTCAATTATGGTCTAAACAACTAAATTTTATTCTAAATGAAATCCAAAATATCAATATTTTTCTATATAATCTGTTAAAGGGCATGATGTGTCTGTATTTTATAGGGTTTTAACCATATTTTTTACATTTGTTTTGAGTCTTTTAATGAGTCAAACTGTGCTTTTAGAGTCTTTTTAGTCTTTTGTCAGTCTGTACAAGTTCTAGGTTACTTTGGAAGGAAACTGAGTGTTTTGGGGATGATAATATTCATCTGGAGCCAATTTGGTGAAGACTGATCAGACTAGCAATCAGATGAAGAAACCGCAGAAAAAGCATCCTAGGAATCAAAACCAAAGAGAATGTGGTGAATTCATCCTTATCAGCTTCAATCTCATCCAGATAAATCCTGAAGGCAGGCCACTCGGAAGGCGAAGACACCATCTTCACCAAGTCAGAACAATTGGTTAGGAAGAAGAAAGTCTGATTATCTGAGCCAATCATACCCCTCATTTCCCAAACCAGAGCTTCAAATCTCTTAAATAGTTAAATTAAAATCTCTTAAATATTTAAATTTTCTATTTTATTATATCTAAAAACATAATTTTACATATTATGTTTTCAGTTTATTATGTTCCAATTTCTTTTAGGGTATAGTATTTGTAAGTAACTATGCATTTTATAAATAAAAGAAATCCATATGTTTATTTTTATAAGTGGCAAAAATGGCAAATTTCAAATGTTTTAGAAAAAATATAAATTTTGAAAAATGTTCAAGGAAAAATGGCTTTTTCTAGACCAATAATCTCTTAATAATACAACTGCCAAGTATTTTTCTTATTTTAAACTTAGAAGCCATTGGCTTGTGTATACAAAACCATATCATCATTTCACCTCTTCGAATCATAGACCGACTATCCCATATTCCCATCTCAAATAAACCTAAGATAATTAACAATTTTGAATTAGAATTATAGCCAAAAAATACAACTAAATTTCTATCAATCACAATAAACCAAAAAAACATAATTTACTTGTTCTTACAAAATAACATCAATCTAGAAAGATGACTGAATTAATATTAAGTAAAAATATATTTTTGCAGGAGAAAGAAACATATGAAAAAATTCTTTTAAAATTGATAAGAAAATGATGAGATTTGACATTTTATGTATTCCCTTCGTTTCATTATATATGATGTTTTAGAGAAATATTTGTTTCATAATATAGAAAGTTTTTAACTTTCTATGCAACATTCAGATTAATTTCATATTTGATATGATGTAGTCTTATTTATGATTAGTCAAAATTTTAAAAAGTAGTCATATCTTAATTTGTGTGTTTTTACTTAAAACGTTCTATATTTGAAACGAAAAAGAGTATATTTTTTACATCTATATTTTACACTTGTCTTAGAAAAAAAAAAGACATAATTCAGAAAAATGTACAAAACAATGTATTTGAAAGGGTATATTAAACTTTATATGAAACTTTTGTTATCCTTATTCCAAGCTAATAATTTCTCTTCTAATATAGACAGGTTTATTGATATTAATTTTTTTTTTGAAAAATATATTTTTATATGAACATATTTAAGCTAAAGACAGAAAACCAATTATTAAAATATTCTCTATATATTAATAGAGAAGCACTCTCACAAAAAAAAAACTGAGGTGTCGCGCTCACAGAGCTCATGTACCTTTTTTAATAATTGTCCTTACTTCTCATTATTATTTACATAAATATGCCATTATAATATTAGGAGCCAATGTTTTTTTCTATTAGCTTTTAAAAATGAAAGAATTAATCAATTATTAAATCCCAAAATATATTTAGTTATCATTTTCATAACCTATTTAATTATTAAAAGTAAGTGACATTTCACAAAAAATTATAAACCATTTATTTGATTTTTTGAAATGCTAAACTTATTCTCCTATTTAAAAAAGTCCGATGACTATTCAACTATATTTTTAAAAAATTAATTGAATGAATTATCACAATAATCATAAAAGTAAATAACATTACACAAACATGCTAAACTTATTCTCCTATTTCATTATTAAAAGTAAGTGACATTTAACAAAAAATTATAAACCATTTATTTGATTTTTGAAATGCTAAACTTATTCTCCTATTTAAAAAAGTCTGATGACTATTCAACTATATTTTTAAAAATTTAATTGAATAAATTATCACAGTAATCATAAAAGTAAATAACATTACAAACAGTATAAACTTATTTACCTATATAACTGTTTGAAACACAAAACTTATTTTCTGGTTAAAAATCCGATAACTATTCAAGTATACTAAAAATTATTTATCACAATATAATCTTAAAGATAAATAACATTTCACAAAAAAATTTAAATCTATTCATCAATTTAATTTTCTGAAAAACAAAGAATTTATCTCCTATTTAAAAATTCTAATGACTATTTAAATATATGTGACTCGGCGGTCTTAACATAGTATCCATGTTATTGATTTTTTCGACAATCCTAGACAATCATTTTTCGTATAATTTTTTACTAGGGCTATACTTTTTGATTATTTACCACTTTTTATACATTTTTCTCATTGCATTTTTAAATTTAGGATTAGTTTAAATTAAATAGATTAGTCTAAAAAGTATTGTCTTATCTATTTAATGACATAGTGATGTGGAACATAAAATATGTAAATTTGATTTTAGAAACACAAAAAGACATTAAAACTTTTTCCATCATGTTAAAATTTTTTTTCACATTCAAATATTTTACGGGTGAAATATATTTTTGAACAAAATAAACGCAAACTTGAATGAACGAAAAAAATAAATTTTACTTACATATTTTGCTTTATACAAACAAATTTTAAATCTTAAATAATAATACTATTTATGATATTTTATTTAAATCGATTTATCCGCACCATATTGTACCTAGTAAAGTGTATCGTGATTTTGTCTATTACAGTTTTGCCACATGTCACGTTTTGCTGAGAAAATTTTAAAACTTTATATAATAACACGAACAAATTTTTGAATATCTTTTTGACTAACTGTACTTTAAAAGCCAAAATTTATATAATAAGGTATTATTGATGATTTTTATATATTATTATATAATTATTTCCTTCGGAAATTTTAATATTAAATCGCTACAATATCAGTCACAACCTGCATAATATTAATAAAAAAATTGTTGGGAAATCATAAAGTAACCTATGGCGGTTAGATACCACTAAATTGAGGATTATACACATATTACCCATTTTTTCCATCGTTTGACCAAAAAACAAAAAGAAAGCAAATTCACAAAGCATCCTCTCCATACGTTTCATATGAAACTCACAGATCCCTCAAGCATTCATTGACATTGTCATGAAGCTTTCGTTCCAAAACTTCTCCACAGATGTTACCCATCAAATGATAAAATGCCATAAGCTCTGAGAGTTGCTCAATGTTCATCTTGTTCATCATGTTCCTAGCCATTCTCTGCTTGTCCTCGTCCACTTTCAACTTTTTCATGTAAGATCCTCCGTTCCTCACCGTCGCTCCCATCTCTTTCAACCTCATCTCTTGCTCCGCGCTTAGCGCCGTGTTTGACTACACAAGTCACACCATGTACAAAAGAAATAACTTAGCAAACATAGACAACATTTCAACCATGATTAAACATGGGTCCAGAAAGAGTAGGACATCATCATTAAGGTTGTTGTGGTAGGATAAAATTTTCTGGACCGGGTCAGACAATAGGCCTGCATGCAGACGGGTTTAGATCTACATGCATGTTTGTGTCCCGCAAGCCAACATAGGAACCGGCATAGAAAGGGGCCGCCAAAGGGCTGATCTGGTCCGAGTCTATTAGGCCCAGCACAACAACCATTGACATCATCTAAAATGAATGCTATATATATAAAAACTGACTATTACTATGTGACCCTAAGTACAACGAAAGGCCAAGCAAGTGTCTAAACCATTTTTTTGCCTCTTGCGAACAAGATTAACAAGATTATGTAAAGTTGAGTAGAGAGATTTAGTGATCTTTTACCTCAAGAAACTCGGCTCCAACTTCGAGTTCCGATACTTTTGATGGGTTCTTACCAGGTTCTCCTCTAACGTACATACACTTTGCAAGTGAGAAACTCCGAACCAGTATCTTTCTTTTATTCTCCATTTCTCTATCAAGCTTCAATGTCTTTGGAACTGACATTGAACTGTTCAGCTTCTTCTGATACGCAATCACAGCCTTTGCNTTTAAAACTTTATATAATAACACGAACAAATTTTTGAATATCTTTTTGACTAACTGTACTTTAAAAGCCAAAATTTATATAATAAGGTATTATTGATGATTTTTATATATTATTATATAATTATTTCCTTCGGAAATTTTAATATTAAATCGCTACAATATCAGTCACAACCTGCATAATATTAATAAAAAAATTGTTGGGAAATCATAAAGTAACCTATGGCGGTTAGATACCACTAAATTGAGGATTATACACATATTACCCATTTTTTCCATCGTTTGACCAAAAAACAAAAAGAAAGCAAATTCACAAAGCATCCTCTCCATACGTTTCATATGAAACTCACAGATCCCTCAAGCATTCATTGACATTGTCATGAAGCTTTCGTTCCAAAACTTCTCCACAGATGTTACCCATCAAATGATAAAATGCCATAAGCTCTGAGAGTTGCTCAATGTTCATCTTGTTCATCATGTTCCTAGCCATTCTCTGCTTGTCCTCGTCCACTTTCAACTTTTTCATGTAAGATCCTCCGTTCCTCACCGTCGCTCCCATCTCTTTCAACCTCATCTCTTGCTCCGCGCTTAGCGCCGTGTTTGACTACACAAGTCACACCATGTACAAAAGAAATAACTTAGCAAACATAGACAACATTTCAACCATGATTAAACATGGGTCCAGAAAGAGTAGGACATCATCATTAAGGTTGTTGTGGTAGGATAAAATTTTCTGGACCGGGTCAGACAATAGGCCTGCATGCAGACGGGTTTAGATCTACATGCATGTTTGTGTCCCGCAAGCCAACATAGGAACCGGCATAGAAAGGGGCCGCCAAAGGGCTGATCTGGTCCGAGTCTATTAGGCCCAGCACAACAACCATTGACATCATCTAAAATGAATGCTATATATATAAAAACTGACTATTACTATGTGACCCTAAGTACAACGAAAGGCCAAGCAAGTGTCTAAACCATTTTTTTGCCTCTTGCGAACAAGATTAACAAGATTATGTAAAGTTGAGTAGAGAGATTTAGTGATCTTTTACCTCAAGAAACTCGGCTCCAACTTCGAGTTCCGATACTTTTGATGGGTTCTTACCAGGTTCTCCTCTAACGTACATACACTTTGCAAGTGAGAAACTCCGAACCAGTATCTTTCTTTTATTCTCCATTTCTCTATCAAGCTTCAATGTCTTTGGAACTGACATTGAACTGTTCAGCTTCTTCTGATACGCAATCACAGCCTTTGCGAACTCCTGCAAGTTTCATCCAAACCACATCAAAACTCAAGTTCACAACTTCTTTACAGTTACAAATGTAAACTAACTAACTTTAAGAACAAACACAAACCTGATACGCAGCAGGACAACCAGGATAATCAAACTCATCAAGATCTTGATGTCTCATTCTCTCAGGATGAAACTGCAAACCCATAATGAACTTCCCTTCTTCAGGATTGTAAGCATCTGGATCATAAAAACCTTCCATCAACCCATCAGAAGCAAACGCCATTGGCACAAACCTCTGTGCCAATCTCTTAACACCTTGATGGTGATAACTATTAACTAAAATCTCCATATTTTCACCATCCAACGAATCTTTAAACCAAGAATGAAGTGGACTGTTCTCAACAATCCTCACAACATGTCTATGTCCATCATAGTTATCATAATCAATATGCTTCGTTCTACGTTCTTCCGGTAACTTATTGGTTAGCTCTTTCTCTAAGTCTAGATAAAGAGTCCCACCACAAGCAACATTCAGAATCTGCCAAAAAAAAAAAAAAAACATCTCACCATTAACATTTGTCTGTTGCAAAGCTCTAAAGACAAAAAGACAACATTAGCTTACTTGTGATCCTCTGCAGATTCCTAAGTAAGGAATGTTCTGTTCAAGACAAAGCTTAGCAAGACCTAACTCAATAGAATCTTTCTCTTTATCAATAGATGTATCACTCGCATGTGTTTCCCTAATCTCTTGAAGCTCCTCTGGTGAAAGAGAAGATATCTCAGATTCGTAAAGAGAAGGATCAATATCTTCTCCTTCACATAAAAGAACACCATGTATTGGTTTAAAGCTCTCAAGCAACATGTGAACACCAGTCACTCGTGGTACAATCACTGGTACACATCCGTAACGTACTATCAAATCAAGATGGTATTCACCTGGAACCCAAAAAACAAACAAATCAAAATCACAAAACCATAAAAATAAACAGAGCCCCATAAGCATAACATTACAAAGTTTCGATTTTTAAATGAAAAAAATCAGAACCCGTATCACAAACATTATAAAGTTTTGATTTTAAATATCAAAAACAGAGCCATGCATGATATAAAAAGCAAAAAAAAAAAAAAACAGAGCAAAAAAGGTTCGAACCAACGAAATCGACGAATTTGTTTTTACGAACGGTGCGTCTAGAGACGACGAGGACACGAGGGAGGATTTGAGAGAGATCGTTCACCTTTGCATCCATCTCTATTGTTCCCATTTAAAAAAAAAAAAAATTAACCCAGAAAAATGAAGAGAAATGGAAAAATAGTTTTATGTGTTCGTTCGTAAGATCGGATGTGACGTGAGATTGAAACAGAGGAGAGTTCTCGTGATAGAGATAGAGAGGAAGCAAAAAGGCTAATTTATAGTGAAAAATAAAAGCCGACTTGGATTATCTTAGTATTTATTAACGATTTTTTACAAATTTATAAATATTGTTTTTACAGCTTTTTAATTTGTTTTAGTCGTTGCATTGGAGCAATACAGAAAGAAACAGGTCTTATTAAGTTTGCTGACTATATTGGAATTTGGAAATGGATAAATCAATTTTGGAAATGTTTAATTAATTTTAAAATGAAATGAGTTAATGAGGAAATGAATCGAATTCAAATACGTTGTGTCTGGTTAACAACTTCCTCAGATCAAATCTAAATATTTTTGAGTGGCCCTATGTAATTAATTTTTATCTGGCCCACTTTAGTACTTAATAAAAAAATATTTTGCTTAATTTGTTTGTGGAATATGATAAGTTTAGGTAATTAAAAATTAATTACTTAATAGAGAATATACATTGTATAGAAACAAATAGGATGAAATTCTTGATAAGATTGCCACATTTTCATGTGTTTTTATTTCATTTTTTTTCTAATCAAAAGTTGAAATATAAAGACGAACTTTTTATAAATTTAAAATATAAAGACGAACTTTTTTTCTCCTTTTTGCAGATTAATATCAGTCTACCAATTAGAATAGCTTTCTAATGGTGGTTTAGAGAATTTTAATAACTTCATTATTAATTAAAGAATAATTTTGTTTTCAAGAAAACACAGCTACAGATTTGTAAAGTGTATCTATTAATTTGAGTCAGCAAAGGTTTAAGACACGTGGTGTGGGAAGGCTTCTGCTTCTATGGTCCTCCTCATAGCTGACGTATCAATATCTACGTAAGATTACTAGTATCAAATAAAATGCAACAAGGATTCAGGCTATTTATGTAAAATAAATAAAATGATACTGAAAAAAACACTATCAAAGTAATTCAACTTTTGTTCTTGTTAGTTGTTAGTAGTAATTTTCAGAAGTGATTATTAGAAAAAGTTATTGACTCTAATTGACATCTTTGTATCTCAAATTCACTCTCATGAAAGTTCACTATCCGTGATCAAAAAAATGAAAGTTCACTATCATGATTTTCTTATTTTATTACAAAATGTAACAAAAAAACGATACATTTATGTTTATTAAAAAACAACAATTTTCGTTGATATTAAATACATTATACATGAACATGACGATTCAAAGTTACGTTAAACCGACTAAGTTAACGAACATTTACATTGATTCATAGATCTCCAATTCAAAGAATACATAAAAGCATTGATTCGGGCCATACAAAGGATCTTCTTGATGCTGAAAAAAAAAAAAAAAGATCTTCTTGACATATATTGACCATGACGGATACTTTCGACTTAACCAAAGGATGTCAATGCCGGAAGGACCCATGCAATATTATATTGTGTCTGCGTTTCCGTCAAAATTGATTTTAAGTTTTTTTTTGGTCAAACCACTTGCATTCATTAATCAAAGGGCAAGGTTCTTACAGCAAAGCTTAAAATACAAGATAAGAAGGCATTTTCCAATGCCAAAACAACATAGAAACAAAGAAAAGATAGGATTAATCGGCAATAGGTTCTTGAGAGCTTTGAGCCAAATTCTTGAAGGAGTTTTGGTACATGTGAGATCAAGATTGTCGATAGCTCTTCCATGGACAAGCCAAACGGATCAGGAGATTGCCACTGTCATCAGACTGGTTAGAGTTAATAAAGGGGTCAAAGCTGAACTTATCTTCAGTTTGAGGAAGCCTACACGAGGTGGTAGCTTGACAAGTTTTTTAGCAAGGTTTGTGGAGCTCTTGGGCTTAAAGATGCTTGGTAGAATTGCCATAGAGTAGAGATTGAGCTTGATCACACCGAAGCCGTATACTAAACTCAGACAAATTGGAAACAGTATCCAATTATCAAAGAACATCAAGCAATATGATTCATGGGTCAAAACCGAATAAACTCAGACAAATTGGAAACAATATCCAATTATCAAAGAACATCAAGCAATAGGATTCATGGGTCAAAACCGAAAGGGATACTATAACCAAGGTTCTCAAAGAAAGAGAGAGACGCCACAGCAACAATGATGCTTTACTACTCAAATGGAATCCACAGAGTTCGTAAACTTGACCGCACCATTGGCTAAAATTGGGCGTCAACAAGAGAAATAAATTCTCTTATCTGGGCTTAGAGAGGTTTAGAGCTGGACCAACAATTGTGTGGAAGATATCCCTGGAGTTGGTAGATTGTATATGCTTAGGCTCAAAGATCACGGGATATGGAAACATGGGGTTGAGAAAATTTTGGTAACCACCACTCTGTAGAGGCGGAGTCATAATGCCGATCTTCCTCCCTCCATTGGTGTTGTTTGAAAACAAAGGCAGAATTCCCAATAGCCAAACGCTAAGATGAAGACTGATAAACGACGGGTTGCTTTGTACCAGGGATTACAATTGATATTCATGGACCAACATTGAAACTGTCGATACACGATATATAGGGAGTCTTCTGTCCTTACCATCATGATAACAAAGAAACAATGGAAGAGGCCTTAAAAAATATTCAGAAAATTTTGACCTAGGTTTTGTGCTCGTGGGCTTGGTTTGCTGAAGCGTTAATGGGCCGACAATAAGGGAAAGGCCCACCAAAAGAAGACAGCTCTTGATGGTTGACCTAGCGGGAGTGAGCGAGCGGCGGCGGCTATACGGAGAGGATGAATAGATTTGCAAGAGACTGAGCATCTCCAGTGAACAAGCCTTCAGCATAAGCAAGCCAAAGTTGTTGTAAGGGGCTGAATCAAGTATCCACACCAAAAATTCAAGTTTTGAAAGATGGGTTCTTGCCATGGAAAAGGAGACGCCGTGTGCCTCCAACGTCTCCATCGGATAACGATTAGCTAGTGGTCCAGAGAGGAGCTCGCCTGCTAACCTTGGTGCCTCAATAGAAGCTTTCCCAGGGTGAAACGACATCCCAATCGGAGGTTGTGCATATCGGATATTTGTGGATCGTTAAACCGGCTGAAGCAATCAGAGAAAAGGTGAAGGGATTAACCGGAAACCACTGTCGCCCTTTGTCACTGCCTATCGAGAAGTCGCCGGGATCTAAGGAGGCCAGGGGAGTTTGTAACAAAGATAAAAACGAGGAAAAACTTAAATGAACAAAGGGAAGATTAACGAGTGGAAGGTAGACTGACAAGAGATCCCGACGCCAGTGAGCAGGAGCTACACCGGCGTTAGAAAAAGTTTGCGGAGTAGAGATTTCGATGTTAGTGCCTAAGAGAGTTTTGCGTTTTTTTTTTGTTTTCGTTTTTAGATACAATATTGATTTTAAGTTTCTAAGATAATAATAATATATATGTTTCTCAACCTGTCAAATGATCGTTCGACAAGAGGGTTTGGACCTTAGTGTCTGCGTTTCCCATTTACAATAGTTACAAAAGACTTTAAAATCGACTTTGGGTACCCATATTATTATCCAACTCCTTTTTATAAAGAAATTGTTAATGGATTTTCTATTGAAAAGGTACGAGAGAAGCCTTAGACCCACTTATTCATCGAGAACCCACACACTTTGAAGTTAAATTGCAACAAAAACAAAGTATATGTCCTCGTAAGCAGTCCAAATCAGATAAATGCCCAAAATAGGCAGCCCAATGTCATGGAGATGTTGAAAGTCATTCATTATATACATCTAGTTGAGACTCTTGGAGTAATAGTTTTGTAAATTAAACCATTTTGCATTGTTTGACAAAAAAAGAACATTTTTGCAAGCTCCATGTAATAGTTTGAATAAATAAATTACCTATATATACATTGTCTTTAGCCAATATTAATCAATTTCACTCATAAATTACATAGCCCTAGTGGTAAAGAAAAGAAATGTAACATATTATATGGATCTAAATGCAAGAATAAGTGTGTAACTAATGAGAAACTAGAACTGAAAGTTAAAGACAACCTACTATATCATAATTATTTTTACGAAATAAAGAGATATAAAATTTATTTTCATGGAAAAAATATTATCTCTATGCGACGAAAATAATGTGAAGAATTTATTTTGCTATATTTACCATTTCATGAACACAAAGTGGTGACATGAAGCTTGATATTTGATAATGTAAATATTAGCTTAATCATTTTCGTTTGTATCCAAGGTTAATAGTGGTAAGGACTTATCTCCTCCTCTAATAACTAAGAGTATGAACCTATTTAATTTTTGTTTCTTATGATTACTAATTTACTAGAATCTATATTTCATAACTCCAATCTTCACTATCCCTACTTGTTCAAATTAATCCATGTGTTTGGTTTTCTTACTACTTTATCTGCACTGCTTGTAATAGTATTCATGTAATATAGCGTTTCAATTAGGTTTCCCCTGTACTTTCAGCTTCTACCTAATTCCACTTATACGATTTACATTCTACCCAATTCCATCTAGACTATATAAATCTACCCAATTAACCATACAATTAAGCTTCTCAATTGCATTAAAAATCGAGAATTTACATTTTAAATTTCAAACAATTTTGGAAAATTTTAAACAAATCCAACATCAATAACAACTTAGGTAAAAGAATAGCAACACTTACAACATCTTTGTTTGGGTAATTCTTGATTCCGACCAACAACGCTTCAGATTCCCGACTCCAATTACCACCACATACGATGAAGCCGAAGTTGAAGACGAAGAATAAGAAGAAAAATATGTATAATGTATAGAGAACGAAGCAATCGCCGAATGAAAAGCTCGTCGTGTCATCGATTTTAAAATGCAATTGAAAAGTTTAATTGATTTTGGTTAATTAGGTAGATTTCTATAGTCTGGGTGGAATTGAATAGAATATAAGTCGTGTAGGTGGAATTGAATAGAGGCTGAAAGTACAGGGGAAACCTAGTTGAAATGATATATTACAGGGGGACTGGTACATGCAATAAATTAATTAACAAGGCATAGATGAGACGACCGCACTCGGATTCTCAATCCTCACACAGGAAACAATCTCATCGAAACCCAATAATTCCGACGAGACAACTGGCGTACAAATCGCTCCTTACAAAAATTCCACAAATACAACCAACCACTGTTATACGAACGTACTTCAGCTCCACAAGCACCTCACATTCGTAGACTCCAATCCCCCTCCATCATACTCCTTCGACATCCGACCGGACAAGCCACATGACTCTACCTTCCGAGCAAGCTTTGCTTATTCACGTATCACCAAACACCACCTCATCTAGTTACTGAGTCACACAACTAACTATCCATAGCAACCGAGTAACAAGAGATGTAGGCTAAAATACTTTATTTCATCTAGCCACAAAACCCTTTTCCGATAAACCCTTTGATTTGCCCTCTTAGCTTAAACCCCACACTCCTTTGCCATAACTTGGCTCTCCTATCACCATGACCTTACACCATAAACCATAAAAGCTCCTGCAAGGTTCCAGCTTGTACCGAGCTTGTTGGCTCAACCAACAATACAATTTACAACAATTCAAAATAGACAAACCTCCATATCAACACTCGAATAAAACACAAACTAACCGTTAGAAACGCAATCCCATTGTTGGATAAGGAGCCTGTATTACCACGAGTTCCTCCACCAAGTTTTGTCCCAATAAGACTAGGTTTGGACCTCCAAACGTCGTCTAGAAAGAGCCGTCTCAGAACAGTTTCTAGGATTCATACTTAATCCAGATTTTCACAGTTCCAGCTATTACTTGTCCTAGAAATAACGCGCATAACTCCTTCATTTTAACTCCAAATAAAAATCCTCCAATTTCCATGCCCTCTTGGCTTGTTGTATATCACACTTAACATCACCTTCCGGAACCAATGTCAGATCTGGCACCGGCGAGCCTCTAAAGTTGGCTCCTCCACACTGCCTTTATCTCGAACCTTCTTTCACTTTTTTCTCCTCTTCAGCTCTGTTCACTTCGGCTCTATTCTCCCACCACAATGAACCTTCCTACAGCCATTACATGAGTAACCAGACCCACAAGAGCCTTCCCCACCTCCGCCGCATCTGGTTATCCCTCTTCTCCGTCACCTTCTCTCTCTTTCTCTACTTTATGATATCCTTCTTGATCTCTTTATTCACATTTCTTTTCTTCTTCCCGATCAAGGCAACTTGGTGATAGAGACATGTACAAGACGATGATGGTGATAAGGATCACGACAGCCTTCCTCTCAACAAGAGCGGCTAGGGATTTTCATTATCTCCACAAAGAATGAGATGCTTACATGTATACATATACACTTGTATCAAGACACAACTCACCCCTCACCTCTCACACGGTGCAACATCTCGCCCTCCTATTCTCCTCAAAGATGATTCATCGCCACTATATCCACTGAACCGTGTCTCGCAAGTTCAATGACGATGACATACCAACCCAAATCCATTTCCTCTCCCAGCCCCGACCAACCAAGCCATCTCTTCTAACCACGAACTCCTCTCCCTCTCTCCCTCACCACCACTGAAATTCCCCTTTTTTTTCCTCCATGGTGGCGACGGCAAAACGTGGTGAAGAACCCCCATCCATCGATCCTTTTTTTTAGGGTTCTTGGTTTGGGTTGGTTTAGCTTTGGTTTAATAAAAAAAAAACTTAATTAAACTATAAGAGCACACAAAATTGAGTTTGGTTTAATAACAACACCTTATAAACAAACCAGACTAAACCGGTTCCATTCCAATTCTCGACATAAACTCAAATAATTTATTTTCTCGGGACACATGCATTACAATTCTCCCACACTATCAATAGATTCTTCTTCGAATCTGACAACACTGCATCCTAACTTCCAAAAATTTCCACCCTCACAACAGTCCACACAAAAATCCTGACCACTTTGTCACCACAACCAATCCCAAGATTGAAAACCAATAACCTTCAAGGCTACATCTAGTCAGTATGCTTATACTCACGTTTTAGACAATATTTGTTCCCAACTTGTCCACTCTTAGATCGCAACCTTTGTACCATACCGATCTCACTCTTAGACAACCGTCTTTGAGTCATACTGTCTCACTCTCAGATCGAAATCCTTGAGATCTCGGTACCAAGAAAACTATTCATCCGCTTAGGAGAACTAATCATCTCCTCTGCCACTCTCAGGGCCACAACCCTTCAAGCTATCGGTATCCAGAGGAACCACCGTCCCCTCCGGAGAACCAATCATCTCTTTACGAGTTGTTCAGGACCATATGTCCTTAGAGAAAACAAGTTTGAACGTCTATACGCATCGTCCGACCAGATATACCCCCATGGTCTGAGTACGAAATCGCAGTGTCATACATGTCCACCCATATTCCAGCTCTGGAATATCATCTCATCTATGACCACAAACAAGTCAACAATCCTCACTAGTAGCCTTGTCAGCAAATCCCCAAATAGATCATCTAGGGCCTGAGCAAAAACTTGCTGTCCAACCGACATCCTCCATACCAGCTCACTTACCAGCTACACCGATGCCCCATCGGCCTCACCCTCAGACCTCCTCCAGGTTCGTATACGACTTGCCATCGGGCCTCAGCCTTCAAGCTACGGTATCCAAGAACTCTCCTATCGCTCTTGGGTTGCCACCCTACAGTATGCCTTCAGATCGTCACCCGAAGTCGATATATCATTTAAGCTCTCAGATCACAAAATCCTTTAAGCTAAATGGTACTCAGGAACCTATCCGTCCCCTCATGAGTTGTTAGAGATCTTATATCTCTAGAATAATACTGAGCTCGCCCGAGTATCACAATGTTCTACGGCCAAACATGGCTCGTGCAAAAACATTGCAATGTCCTACAGCCAAACATGGCTCGCGCAGGAACATCTCAATGTTCTACGGCCAACAATCGCCACAAGGACCGCCACTAAGGCATCAAAAACGTCACAAAGATCATACAAATGTCCCACATAACTGCTAATAAGGCCACTACCAGGATATCCAGCGTCTCCAGACCGCCACCTGGGATCCATGTCACCGATACCGCCACCAAGGTATCTAGCGTCACCAAGACTGCAACCAAGGTATCCAGCGTAACCAAGACCGCCACCAAGGTATGAGCATCACCAAGACCGCCACCAAGGTATCCAGCGTCTACAGACTCCCTCTCTCCGGTATCAAGCGTCACCGAGATCGCCACTGGGGTATCTACCGTCTCGATATCACTACCAGGGATCCACGTCACCGCGACCGCCACCAAGACAGCCACCAAGGTATCCAGCGTCTACAGACTCCCCCTCTCTGGTATCCAGCGTATGTGACACGCCACAAAAGGCCACACACAAAACTACAAGACCACACCACCAAGGTAACAAAACATCACCAAAACAGAACACATCCTGATGGACCACCACAAAGGCCACACAAATGTCTCGCAAAACCGCGACAAAAAGCATATATGAAACAACTCTGCCACTTAGGCTATTTACCCATGAACTTTCCAATAAATAGAAAAGTTCTAACTCCTACATAAAAATTTCCTTTTTTTAGAACCATGTAACCAAATTTGAGATTGAACCCTCACAACCTCATGTAAAACATCACCATGTCATACTTGCACTCAAAACATACCAACCGTCTACCACATACATGTAAAAAACAACCACATCTCGGTGAACTCTCTAAGTTCCCGTAGACAACACAACAAAAAAATCATGACGAACTCTCCTAGTTCCCATCGATGTGATCCCGTCAAGAATGGTTATCCAAGATTGTGAGCGGTTTTTCCAATTTCCAGAAAACTTTGGCGGGTACTCGACCCCCAAACATGTTGCCTAATCTGAACTCCCAAATGGAATGAATCAGTCATCAAGACATTCCTCCACACTCATTCCTTGTTAATAGACAAGGTCTTAAATTACTGCGCCTTGCAAAACTCCCACCTAACTTTCAAGGACGCGTGCCCTTTTTATACTTAGTTAAGCCCCTTGATTCCTAATTGATATATCATGGTTTTTAGGTATTTTTAGCCATGATACAAGTCTTATTTATAGAGTCTTTTTGGTGTTGTTAGAGTCCTTTTGAGTATTTGCAGGTTTAGGTACGTCTTGGACTTATTTGTAGATTTTGGAGCATCGGGATGAACATCGTTGAGGAAACAAAGTCGGAGACCAAAACTGGTATGGTGCATCAATCGATGCAGCCCCTGCATCGAGCAACACATCATTCTGACAGCAATTGAATTTCCAATCTTATTGAAATTCAGAAGATTTCCAATTCGGCCCAAAAATTCTCCATATTTGCAATTAAGACCCAATTTGTGTTTTACACTATATATAGGATTTTTAGGTCATTGTTTTGACCTATGCTTTTTTTTTGCAAAACCCTGAAATATTTGTAGGGCCCAAAATTTTATTATAAAACCTCAAAACCGATTACATACGAGAGTTGGATTTTTGGGCTTTTAAAGTTAGATAATGGCCCTGTTCGTTTAGTGAACGCTGCGACTATTTCCAGCGACTACAACAAAGAAAAAATTACAACCTTGAAAAAAAGCTGTCGCTAAAAATGGACGCTGGAAATCTGTTACAGTTGTAGAAGATGAACGGAGGAGACGTATTTCAGTCGCTGTTTTTTTTAGCGATAGCAAAATCAGTCGCAGCGTCCTCCATTATCAACATTAATAATAATCTCCACCGTCTTTCCCCCAAAATAAGTTTATTTTCCCTTGTAATTTGTTGTTGCTAGATATGGTCACAACGATCATATGCCGAACAGGCCCAATATGTGCAGTGAGAATTGATTTATTTGAAAATTGTGTGTTAGAGTTCAAGAACAGTGATTAATTGTTGAATCCCGCTTGCTTATTGATTGATATGATTTTCCATGATTTCGTAAGAATTTCCATAGGCCTAGCATTTAATCCATTTGAATTTACAACTCTTATATTTCTGTTTTCACCTTGCAGTTTAATTACAAAATTTCTATTTAGCTTAATCCCTGTTTTAGAAATCGCTAGGCGCTAGTTGGGCGGACGGGGTGGGCCTAGCGCCTAGCGAGAAAATTGGAGATTAAAGGGGGATTAATCGGGAACTAGTTTTAGGGTTATTCCATTAAATTAATAATAAAATAAGATATCTGTACTAAATATATGTATAATTCTGTTTATGTGAAAAAAATATCAAATAAAATATAAAACTATAGTACTATCTTTAAAATGATGGTAAACACATAAAAACGTAAATTTTTTAAAAAATAATATGATTTTAGTTAATAGTTTGTACATTAGTTATTGTAAAACATCTTAAATTCGTAATTTCAATGTCTAAATAACAAAAATATATATATTTGATTTATATTTGGCTTCAAAAATAATTGGTATATACAAAATTAAGCGGGAAGTAATCGGATAATCGGTGCTAGGCGGGGATTAGTCATTAATCGAGGCAGAGAGGGTGGGCCTAGCGATTTTGCGGGGCGTAATCAGTGCTAGGCGGGGAATTTTAAGATTTAAAGAGAATTTTAATGACTTTACATAAAATCATAGAAAGTATAAAATGAAGGATTCTAATAGATTGTTAGAAAGTTTTTTAAAATCTTGCTGATTTGTTTTTCCTAATCTTGTAAAATCTCTCATAAAATCTCTCAAAAAATATTGCACAATATTCTCTTGCTTCTCTCATCTTGCCAAAGTCATCAAGCGTTGGTTTTGGCTTAATCTGAGACATCCTCCATGTTAGACAAAGGCTTCTGCTCCTAACGCACAGTCACCGTCTCCATCACTGCTTTGGTCATACGTTTTGTTGTGCAGCAATCATCATCTTGTTATTGAGCCTCTTCCGTCACCACCGAAGTGTTCACCGATGGTTCAGAGTGTCCCCCTCCACCAGTTTCGTCACCAGTCACCACCGTCCGCCATCATAGCTTACAAATCTCGAGTCAAAGCTTCTTCAGCTCTTAACGTTGTCGTTTCCACCGTCACAGCTTGCTGTGTGTTGATGTCTTATGTGGTTCCATCGTTGGTTGGAAGCTCTTCACTATCTCACACAACATCTCATCAAATTGTGTCTTTATGAAATTATAATGTTGGCATTCGCATGAATACATTATGTCATTTTCTACAAAATAACAACAAAAAGTCATGGACTCAATCATTCACAATCTTTCTATTTGATGAGTGTTATGAAAGTAGAGTTTAGGGATAAAGCTCTTGTGTTTCTTATTGATAATTCCCAAGGATTACATGCATATATATAGTAGAATACAAAGTCTAGGTCTAAACCGACTTATGGATTAAGGGCCGAGTAAGGCTTCGGCTAATGGGCCGAAGCTGTATGGACTGAGTAAAGCCTATGGACCGAGACTCCATAGCTTAGTACATGGGCCGGTCTAGTGAGTCCACTAAGTGTTTTACAACAATGAGAGAGTTCTCATGACTTTTTTAATGAAGAAAATGATATAAAATCCTAAACCAATAACATAATAATTGAATTCATTAACAATCCAAGATTCTTGTGTTTTATTTGAATAACATAAAATTTTTAGTGACTTTATAAAATTCGTAATCCAATAACACTAGATTTATGAAGATTTTAGATAACTTTTTACAAATCTACAACTAATAACACCAAATTTTAAGAGAGTTTTAAAAAGTCTTGATTCAATAACAACATATTTTACATAACTTTCAAAGTCATTAAAATTCTCTTTAAATCTTAAGCCAATAACCCCCCTAAAAGATTATTAAATCTATTGTGTGAGTCAAGAGTCCTTGTGGATTTGATCCCTAAATACTACATTGATCTCTTAATTTGAAAGAGTAGCTCTAGGGTAAATTTGAGTATATAACCAAGGATAACAACAACACTAACTTGTATCAAAACTTATTGTGCTTTGTGCTTGTTACTATGGCAAGTTATTATTGGCATAACAGTTCTGTCCCAGAGATTCTCAAGTCTCTCAACAACTTAACACTAGTGTCTTGGCAAGCTTCATTAGTCACCAAGAATACTCACGACCGCCCTAGCAAACACTTGATTCCTAAGGATGTCATCAGTTTCGGCCTTAAACTCCCGTCAATACACCGACCACCACGCTTAAGTTCCAATACTCAAAACTTCAACACTCGGCTTTAACGCGGTCTTTTTCCTACGACCCAATCTTGCCCAAAAACTGTTGACTAGTAATCATAGTCATAAGTACTTCTGAGAAGTATCTTGATCATGAAAAAAGTATTTAGCAAGAACACCTCACTCCCAATCTATTGCTCTCTTTGAAGTATCTTGATCATGAAACAAATCTTTATTCTCTCCCAGCCCCGACCAACTAAGCCATCTCTTCTGACCACAAACTCCTCTCTCTCTCTCTCTCACCACCACTGAACTTCCCCTTTTTTTTCTCCTCTATGGTGGCGACGATAGAACGTGGTGAAGAACCACCATCCATCATTCCCTTTTCTTTTTAAAGGAGAAAATTAAGGTTCTTGGTTTGGATTGGTTTAGTTTCGGTTTAATAAACAAAACTTAATTAAACCATAAGAGCACACAAAATTGAGTTTGGTTTAATGAAACAACCCTTCCCTTTTTTTTTAATAATTAATAATTCTCTAGTGGTCTCATACCCACTAGTACCCTAAGAACAACCAAACAACAGCGGTTAACCAAACGATTCCATTAACCAAATAAAAGTCCAATAAGAATTCAATAATGAAATAATCCAATGACCAAACAAGCAAATGACAAATTCCAACATCCTACAACGTCCTATCAACTCAACTCTAGCAACCTAACAATAGCTAGACCACAATCAATCAAGCCTCTAGAACACCCTCCTCCTCATCACTTGGTTCCACGATCACACTTTGCCTTTACCTGCATGATAACACTCTAATTTACATGTTTTTAGCATCCTTTTTTGTCTATATTTTGCATTGTTCATACCTCTAACTTAGCATTTTTAGATCATTTACTGTAGAAATCAAATTTTAGAGCATTTAGGGTGTTGCATTTTTGCATTTGCATATATTGGATGAAAACAGGTGCTAAAGAGCCAAAAATGGGGAAAAACAAGGACAACTCGAGCATGTACCCAAAGGAGACATCGAGCTACAAGAACAAGTCCGAACCCCAACACGATCAAAGAGGATCCACCCGAGGAGTTACCCGACTTAAGCCTCGTGTATCCCATCGAGTAGACCATCGGGCAGGTCTGGGAAGCTAGGTCAAATGGGTTTCCATATATAAACCCCCTCTTTCCCTAGCTCGCAAACGAGCACGCCGCAGACCCTCTAACTAGAGAGCGAGAGCTTCTGGGAGAGAACTGAGCGACTCAACATATTTTCTTGTTTTTGTACTTTTATTTTGTAGTTTTTCTTAGATCTTTATCCCATACTCTTTTCTACTCTACTCGATCTTTTTAATAATGTCATTTTCGTTTATTTTCATGGCTTTATCATTCGTTTCTATGTCCGAGTAGTGTAGCAAAGTTTCTAGGGATGGGATAGATGATTAGGTGTTCTTGATCGGTTAGGATGATTTAGTTGATTGTTATGATTGATAAATTTCCTTCTAGGTTGATGTTCTTAATGCGGTCAACAGACCGAAAGGTTGAGATTAGATCTAGGGCGTTTACAATGCTACAGGCCGAAAGGAGTAGATAAAATGCTTGATTAGGTCAATGCTAGAGGTATACGTAACTTTGAGTGACAAAATCAGATAAGTCTAAGTATACTGACAAAAATGAATTGTTCTTAATGTCTGCTTGTTCATATTGCTAGTGCGACAGTGTGGTAGTATGTTCAAGGTTGATTGTTACTAGTGCGACAATGTGGTGACAAGGTTTTAGAGGTTCATTGTCTAGGAAATAATTGCTTGAGGCATGTATGGCATCCGTATTGGTCTAGAACACTTAGGATTCGATTACCCCCATCCTTAGGAACTTTCGTATTTCATTTCTTGCATTTTCCTTACTTACTCGACCACTTACCTGATCAGGTACACGATAACATGCATCGAGTAACACCTCGAGCTGTTCATAGTTCACTTGCATACTCAATCACCCCACTCGATCCTGTACTCGATTGCTTGCATCGAGTGCTTAGGTCATGTGGTTTACTTGTTTATATTCTTTTACTTTGTTCATATTAGGACTGTTACAACCAAAACCCCATTATTGCTTGGCTTGACTTGCTTGATTCTGATTGCATCCTATCAGCTAGCATAACAACAATTTGGATTGATAACCCTTTGTACTACAACTGCATAGGGAATTAATACCCTTGGTGAAAACTAGTATTTCAATTTGGTGCCGTTGCCATTTGGTTGTTTAATTTTGCTACGTTTAGGATTTCAGGACTTGCTTGATCAAGTTCGTTCGTCTATATTTGTTTTGGATACTGACTTGTTTGCTTTCGCATTGTTTGTTTTGAATATTAGGTACAACCCGAGCACCCACCCGACCCGTCACTCAATCACCTAGATCGAGTTGATCCTTGTGTACACACTCGGATACTTGCATGTGCATGCAAACACGATCCAGAGGTAGCCAGAACCTGAGTCCTTTCATCGAAAACAGCGACAGACCTCGGCTACTCAGACAACAACAAGTTCAACCGGAACTAGCAACCATTGAGGAGACGATGAATAATCAGAACGGTCCACCAGCTCCTCAAGCATGGACCAACATAGGAGCAGGATATGCTCCGACTACTCACACTCAGAGGAAAGGCATTGTGCCACCAGCTGTGTAGAACAACAATTTTGAGATCAAGAGTAGTCTCATCCAGATGATAAAGAGCAACAAGTTTCATGGACTGCCAATGGAGGACCCATTGGATCATCCGGATGAATTTGATAGGCTCTGTAGCCTAACTAAGATAAATGGAGTCAGTGAAGATGGATTCAAGCTCAGGCTTTTCCCATTCTCTTTGGGAGATAAAGCACACATCTGGGAGAAATCGCTCCCTAAGGAATCCATCACCACTTGGGAAACGTGCAAGAAGGCATTCCTGGCTAAATTCTTCTCAAACTCCAGAACCGCAAGGTTGCAAAATGAAATTTCCAGCTTTGTACAGAAGAACAACGAAACGTTCAATGAAGCTTGGGAACGTTTCAAGGGGTACACAACTCGATGTCCACATCATGGATTCAGTAATGCTTCATTGCTGAGCACACTATACCGAGGAGTGGTCCCCAAGATATGGATGTTGCTGGACACCACAAGTAATGGTAACTTCCTCAACAAAGATGTTGATGAAGGTTGGGACCTCGTTGAGGACTTGGCTCAATCTGATGGCAACTACAATGAGGATTATGATCGCTCTGTGCAATCTACAGGAGAGGAAGATGCCAAGTACAAGAGGGACATGAAAGCCCTCAATGACAAGCTCGATCAGCTCCTCAACCAGCAGAAGCATGTACATGCTATATCAGAGGAAGAGCAGTTTCAACAACAAGATGGGGAGACTATGCAGCTAGAGGATGTTAACTACATCTACAACCAAGGAGGGTACCACAACTTCAAGCCGAATCCGAATCTGTCTTATCAGAACCCGAATGTTGGAAATCCCCAAGACCAAACCTACCCATCTGCAGTTCAAGGGAACCAGACCCAACATAAGCCTTTTGTCCAGTACAACCAAGGCTATGCACCTAAGCAACAATACCAAGGGACCTACAACCAACCACCAGGGTTCCAACAACACGAAGGTCCACCGAACCAGTCACAAGAAACCGAGTTACGAGGTCTTATTCAGCAAATGATTCAGCAATAGGCTACAACTTCTATGGACATCGCGAAACGGTTCGCGGAAATGAGCAACAAGATCGACCCAGGATACAATGACCTCAATGCCAAGTACGAATCACTCAACACAAAGGTTCGATACCTGGAGGGCCACCACAACAACCAACCTGTACTAAAGATCAATCAACTGCCGGGTAAAGCTGTTCAAAACCCTTAGGACTATGCAACTGCTCAGGCCATTTTCTTGGATGATGACTATGAGGAGTTCCTCACTGGGGCAGTGATGATCAAGATGGGGAGGATGTGGATAACTCAAAGAAAAATGAGGCCAAATACTATATATCCGAGTATGAACCCGAGCCTTCACCCGAAAGGACTGATCGAGCTGATGATCGAGCAATGGTTCGAGAATCACAAACTGAAGAACAACCCAAAGTGGAACCCGATGACCTACACGATGGTGTTGATCGGATGATGCATCGAGTAGATGTTGAGAAGGGAGATCAGCCTCAACCACCTTCACTGGTAGGAGGGGAGTTGGGGGAAAGGTTCAATGCTGCACTTGACATCCAGTTGGAGGCGCTTGCAGAGCGAATGACTAAGCGCAAAGCTCCACCACCTAAGCTTCTGCTCCCACATGAGCTTCAGCAGGAAGCTGCAAAGGAAGCAGCTAGATTGGAGGATGAGGTTAAGGAGGCTGTCAAGGAGATCGGATTTGAAATTCTGAGAAGTGGAGTTTGTTTGGATCCTGAGGTGAGAATTGAGGAAAAACTTGAAGATCCTGGCTCTTTCACATTGTTGTGTTCAATAGGATTTCAGATTTTCAAGAGCTGCTTGTGTGATCTTGGAGCTTCGGTCAGCATTATGCCGCTTTCAGTTGCTAACAAGCTAGGATTCACCGACTTCAAACCAAGTAAGCAGTATCTGGTTCAAGCTGATAGAACGGTGAGTCATCCGATTGGCATTTTAGAGAATCTGCCTCTAAGGATTGGGAGACTGGAAGTGCCTACCGACTTCATGATCCTGTATATGGATAAGGAACCAGATGATCCACTGATTCTGGGAAGACCATTTTTGGCAACAGTTGGTGCGGTGATCGAAGTGCAACGAGGCAAGATCAAGATAGAGCATGGTGAGCACTTCAAGATGGAGTTTGATGTGAAGAAAGGGGTTAAGAGGCCAACCATAGATGGTCGAGCTTTTTCCACCAGGACCAAACAAAGAAAAATGCTACATCTTGAAGAGGTCAACACCACATTTGCCATGGAACTTGGACAAAATCTGGTAGATCTTTTGAACCAGCCTACTGTAGTGGAGAGGATTCCAGAACCTCTTCCACATGGATCCCATGCTTAAGGAGCATGAAGAGTCAAGCTTAGTGACTTTAAACAAGCTCACTTGGGAGGAAGTCCCCAAGGTATCTTTCAGTTTTAGTCTATTTACTTTATTTACTTTTATTTAATTTTTCTATTTTTGCAATTTCATAAAAAAAAAAATAGAAAATTGGAAAGAGGGAAATTGGTAAACCCGAGGGTCAACCCGACACCGTACTCGACGCGCCTGATCGTGTCTCTTCTCGGGTAGCGAGTGGAGTCCGAATTCCGCAAGGAAGCCCACTCTCGGTGAAGCCCACCAACCGAAACCCTAGCCTATTTAAGGAGGTCGAACCCTCCTCCCTCTTCATCATCGATAAGTCTTCCTCATTCTCTTAAGCTTTTTCAATTTCCATAAGTTCCTATTCTTCTCTCTTGATTCCAAGCTCATTCGATTTTCTTTGGAGACTAACCCTATTAATCCCAAGAACTAGCTTTTCTTTTTTTTCCCAAGGAATCGACATGGAGCCAACCGCTAGAACCTACAAAAGGAAAGGAAGAAGATCCACCTCCGCTGCTGCTACAACCGGAGGAGATGCCGCCAAAGTTCGAGAATCTCAGGGAAGAGGAAACGTTCCATATTTCCAACCGTTGGGTGGACGTTTAGCCTCCCCAACCCGATGCACAACTCGATCCACCACCCGACCTGATGCTCGAGTAACCGATCGAGTAGGCCACCGAGTTTGCTCACCAAGCCCAACGGCGAGTGCTGTCCGCCGTTCTCCTCGACGTAGGGACCTGTCTACGTCCGAAAAGACACTTACCGACCCTATGGAGGTTGATTCTGATGCTGGAGGAAAAGAACAAGGTGAGATCCAAACCTCTCGATCAAGGAGTAGAGCTGCAATTGCAAGGGGGAAGAGACCAGCTTCGGAGAAGGCTGAGAAGGTGGTTGAGAGAGCAGTGGTGGAAGAAGATCAACACGCTGAGGAGGACGAAAGAGAAAGAGAAGAGGAGCATAGAGAGAGAACCCGCTAAGCCTCGCGGAGGCTAAAACAAAAGGAAGTCGACACTCCGGCGAGATTATTCAGTCTTCCGGAAGATGAGCTTTGTTGGTACCCGATACCCTCACCGTGAGACCATGAAGCAATTGGGCAACACTAGAGATGTTGAATTTCTGTTTGATATGTGCCACCTGGGCAATATGATGCGATCCCATCTCGAAGCTTATGAGGAGGAGACGGTCCACTTCCTTTCAACCCTGAAGCTGCACTATTTCGAGGACCACCCGAACCTACTACCCGATGGGGGGATCGAGTTCATCACCTTCTCCGTTCGGAACATGGAATACCGGCTGACTTTCAAAGAGATGGAGACGCTGTATGGCTTCAAAGCTGGTAGTGGGGAAGGTATGGAGGTCAGCAAGGAAGAGATGAGGTCCCTATGGCTGACAATAGGAGACAAGCACCCCTACAAGTCCATGAGCTCCAAATATGCTCAAATAAGGAGTCCTGTTTTGAGGTATTTTCACAAGTCCCTCACATGCACTCTTTTTGCTAGAAAAGAGACTGGGAATGTGAACGACCATGAGCTTCAGTTGTTGGATGTTGCATTGTGTGGAGTTTTGGATAGTGCTAGGGATGGAACAACGCTAGTAGAAGACATAGCTGATACTAGTATGTTGTTCGTGCTACTCGATCAATTCCTGTACTTGAAATCGTGGGCTGTGAAAAGGAGAGAAGGAGGCGGAGAGATCTCTATTGGGGGACTAGTCACACCAATCTTAGTGGCATGCGATGTGCCCTATGGGGAATTGTCCACAAACCAAGGTGGCTGGATACGGACTACCTCGTGCTGGCGAGATTTTTGGCCTATGAGAGGCCCAATGACATGACATTGTTCAAGTTTGTCCATCCAACCGCCGGAACTGCTCAAATGGTTTTACCCAATGTCGTATACACCAAGGTTCGGTTAGGACACAACATTGACTTCGCACCGCCGTTGGAAGAGCTGTACAACCCGTAGGAGGAGTCCGAGGCTGAGAAGAGAGAAGAAACCGGGCAGAGACAAGGAGATAGCTTGGAGGAGTTTGATTTTGAGGAGTACGCATGCTCTCAAAAGCAACCGGTTGGAGTGAGAGAAGCTCACAAAAGGATCGGGTGGTTGAAAAAGATGAACAAGTTCTTGGTGAAGAAGGTGAAGGATCTTGCCGGTTCAGTGAAGGTAATGGGAGGTCAGATCAAGGAGTTGCAAGACAAGGCAAGCTGTGCCTCAGCTCCTACCTCAGCACAAGCACCTACATGGATGGGGAGAAGCGGACCACTAGGAGGAACTCGAGGACTGCCACCTCCTGAACCTCAAAGAGCATCAACGTACGAGCCCCGAGCTGAGGAGGACATCACCCGACCAGAAGCATCGAGGAGAAGCCACTCTGACGCTTACCCGACACCCAATCCGATGGGGTACACGATGCACTATCCGATGCACCCATCGAGCACCCAATCGGGTGATTACACTGGACTTTTTCCTCCACCGTACCAGATGCCATTCACGATGCCATACACGATGCACCCTGCGAGTGGATACACCGGTGATCATTTTGGGCCTCTACCGCCATTTCCGTCCTACTACCCAATGCCCTACCCGATGAGCTACGCGATCCCACCCTCGATCAACACCTCGTATGCTGGTCCGAGTAAGTCGTCCATGCACATTACTGAGCTCTCTTACGAGCAAACACCGGCACCTGCTGAAGCCGGAAACGACCCTGGCTATACGTTGGCCAGTATGGAGGCTGCTGCAACCTCCTTCTTCACCAACCCATGAGGTACCACATTCATCCAAACTTTGTAAATAACATTGCATTTAGTTTAATTCATTTTGTGTGATTCTTGGATTCTTTTCCAACTTTTACTTACACAGGGACTGTGTAATTTAAGTTTGGGGAGGATCCTAGAATGTATTTAACATTGTTTTTTTTTATATTTTATTTTTTTATTTTTATTATTTCAAATTTTTGCATACTAGTTTTATTCATTTGAGTCTGCATTTATGTGCATTAAAAAACCCAAAAAAATTTGAAAATTTCAACAAAAAAAAAATATATAAAAAAGAGTGTTCATGTAGTTGCATTTACATATTAGGATTGAGTCTAGTTTGTTTCATAGGATTGTTGCATATGCATCTTAGGGGACAAGGATTAATACCACCTTGTTTCAAAATCAAACCTTAGGATTGAAGCTATAGTCCTTAGTCACAGTTCATTGTTGCTAGATCAATCTTTGGAAAAAATGAAAAATCTTTGCTTAGACCCTTTGTGATGTGAACGCCGGACGCGGTCGTCTGCCGAGTCGCACGGACGGACGGACGCTACGGACGGACGGACGGAGACGAACGATGGCTAGCGAACCGAGTAAGAAACTCGACCTCGGTTGACTGGGAAGAGATGGGGGCGAAAGGGAAACACAACTAACGATCGGTTTTGACCGCGGTGCGATAGAGACGATATGGTTCGAACGGCGGTGTACACGAGCGGTGGAAAGCGTCGTACGCCGTCTAGAGAGATCGATCCCGGATCGGTCTTTCTAGGGTTTCTTTCAAGCCCAGTCCCGGACTAAGATGCGAGAAAGAGAGGGGAGACAAGAACACAAAGAATCTCTCTTTGGGAAAAGTTATATTTTATTCAAGTCTGAA
>NC_025696.1:32515514-32518242 GCF_000633955.1 Camelina sativa
AAAAAGACAAAATAGGCCACGTCCTTAGGCTGAACGCGGGAACCGCGTCACTGGCTTCAAAACGCGGCGTTGTGCGTCAGGACTCGTCGCCTCGTTAAAACCTTCTCCGGTAAACCTCATGGGAAAAACCCGAAGTAAGGGAAAAGAGTACGAGTCATGATCCTGACGTCTTGGCGCCCTCATCCTTGGTTAAGGACGAAGGCTGTACGGACGGTCTCGCCGATGGTTGCCTTGTCCGAGTCGCTCTCTTGGTCTTCTTGGACGAAAGCTTGGACGAAGTGGTTAATCTTGTGCTTGGATGTTCTGGCCGAGCTCTTCGAGCGAGTGGTTGCACCGGGAGTTATCCTAGGCATGCTGGTCCGGAGTTGTCCTGCGGGTGATCCGAGTGTTCCAATGGTGTCCGGGTCTTGTGCGAGTGTTCCTGGTCGGATGTCCGATCCGGTGCTCACATCACTTTGTGTCGATTGAATGCTTCCTCCACTTGCTTAAACATTAGAACATCTCTATATTTCTGGATTTAATTTGAACTTTATTTGTCTTGCTTATGGAACTTGAATACTTGCTCATGGTAACTCTAAAACTNTACACAACACAAACACCAAAAAAAAATAAAACTAAAGACTAACTCAGCAAGCGGAAACAAGAATAAGCGATCTAGACTAAGACAAAGGCTAAAGATCGAAACTTTAAACAAAAGGAAGGAGTTTCTGGGTTAGAAAGACACAACCTTTGAGTCAGGAGCTTTTAGAGCTCTGATACCAGCTGATGTGAACGCCGGACGCGGTCGTCTGCCGAGTCGCACGGACGGACGGACGCAGACGAACGATGGCTAGCGAACCGAGTAAGAAACTCGACCTCGGTTGACTAGGAAGAGATGGGGGCGAAAGGGAAACACAACTAACGATCGGTTTGACCGCGGTGCGATAGAGACGATATGGTTCGAACGGCGGTGTACACGAGCGGTGGAAAGCGTCGTACGCCGTCTAGAGAGATCGATCCCGGATCGGTCTTTCTAGGGTTTCTTTCAAGCCCAGTCCCGGACTAAGATGCGAGAAAGAGAGGGGAGACAAGAACACAAAGAATCTCTCTTTGGGAAAAGTTATATTTTATTCAAGTCTGAAAACCTAAGCTCGTGGCGTTGGACGCTTAAATAGCGTAAGGGTTTAAAGGGAACTAGGGCACGCGGACTCATAATGGACCGCACACGTAGCCCTTGACGCGTCTCCACAGACGGTGAACACGTCACACTATTCCAACGTTCACAAGGGAAGGATCTAGAAAAGGTTCAAAACGCAAAGCTTAAAGAAAAAGACAAAATAGGCCACGTCCTTAGGCTGAACGCGGGAACCGCGTCACTGGCTTCAAAACGCGGCGTTGTGCGTCAGGACTCGTCGCCTCGTTAAAACCTTCTCCGGTAAACCTCATGGGAAAAACCCGAAGTAAGGGAAAAGAGTACGAGTCATGATCCTGACGTCTTGGCGCCCTCATCCTTGGTTAAGGACGAAGGCTGTACGGACGGTCTCGCCGATGGTTGCCTTGTCCGAGTCGCTCTCTTGGTCTTCTTGGACGAAAGCTTGGACGAAGTGGTTAATCTTGTGCTTGGATGTTCTGGCCGAGCTCTTCGAGCGAGTGGTTGCACCGGGAGTTATCCTAGGCATGCTGGTCCGGAGTTGTCCTGCGGGTGATCCGAGTGTTCCAATGGTGTCCGGGTCTTGTGCGAGTGTTCCTGGTCGGATGTCCGATCCGGTGCTCACATCACTTTGTGTCGATTGAATGCTTCCTCCACTTGCTTAAACATTAGAACATCTCTATATTTCTGGATTTAATTTGAACTTTATTTGTCTTGCTTATGGAACTTGAATACTTGCTCATGGTAACTCTAAAACTCGGGTTAGCACTCCTCATTTTTACCAATCTTTTCGTTTAACCCGATTCATTTGTCCTACCCATGAACCCAAACCTTTCTTTCAAACCTTGTTGTGAATTGTTGAGTGAGGCCTCTTTCATTGTGCTATAGGTTGTGAAACCTTGAGAGTATTGAGAACGACAAAGAACTGCCTCTTGATTTAGCTAAGTTAGATTTGAACTAGCTAATAGATTCGGTTTTGAAAAATAGGTGGTTAGAATGTTTATTTGGGGATGGGTTGTGGAATAAAAAAAAAAAGAAGAGAGAAAGTCCCTAAGGTTAGAAGTAATTAGCTCCAAGTTTCTAAGTAAAAAAAAAAGAGAGAAAAAACAAATTCTTGCTATAGTCTCGTAGAAAGAAAGAAAAGAATATATGTATATTAGGAGTCTAGCAAAGATAAAAATAAAAAATAAAAAAAGAGATTAAGAGCTAGAAGTTTAAAGTCAAAAAGTCTAAACCTTAGGGGGTAAAAAAAGAAGAAGAAAGAGTTAAAATCAAGGGTGTGGGTAGTTAAATTTTAGGAGGTTTAAATTAAAAAAAAAATTTGATGAATGTATGAGAAAAGGGTAGATCATCAAGAGTTAAGCTTTGTATGCCCAAATTGTTCTCAGTTTTAGATAGTTTTCACGACTGTCTAGCATTCCACTTTTTGAGAGAAAACGACCTAAAAAATTTGCTTGAAACCATCTTATCAAAAAGCCTTACCCTTGAAACTGATTGAGCTTGATTCACCTTCCATTTGCAAGAATTCGCCAAACACTTAATTGAATGTGAAAGAGATGTTCCTTATCTTTAGTTGGAGGTTGAGCTAGATCGATGCAT
>NC_025696.1:32520186-32531246 GCF_000633955.1 Camelina sativa
GTTCATACCTCTAACTTAGCATTTTCAGATCATTTACTGTAGAAATCAAGTTTTAGAGCATTTATGGTGTTGCATTTCTGCATTTGCATATATTGGATGAAAACAGGTGCTAAAGAGCCAAAAATGGGGAAAAACAAGGACAACTCGAGCATGTACCCGAAGGAGCCATCGAGCTACAAGAACAAGTCCGAACCCCAACACGATCGAAGAGGATCCAAGAGCGCGAAGAGCAACCCGAAGATCCACCCGAGGAGTTACCCGACTTAAGCCTCGTGTACCCCATCGAGTAGAACATCGGGCAGGTCTGGGAAGCTAGGTCAAATGGGTTTCCATATATAAATCCCCTCTTTCCCTAGCTCGCAAACGAGCACGCCGCAGACCCTCAAACCAGAGAGCGATAGCTTCTGGGAGAGAACTGAGTGACTCAACATATTTTCTTGTTTTTATACTTTTATTTTATAGTTTTTCTTAGATCTTTATCCCATACTCTTTTCTACTCTACTCTATCTTTTTAATAATGTCATTTTCGTTTATTTTCATGGCTTTATCATTCGTTTCTATGTCTGAGTAGTGTAGCAAAGTTTCTAGGGATGGGATAGATGATTAGGTATTCTTGATCGGTTAGGATGCTTTAGTTGATTGTTATGATTGATAAATTTTCTTCTAGGTTGATGTTCTTAATGCGGTCAACAGACCGAAAGGTTGAGATTAGATCTAGGGCGTTTACAATGCTACAGGCCGAAAGGAGTAGATAAAAATGCTTGATTAGGTCAATGCTAGAGGTATACTTAACTTTGAGTGACAAAATCAGATAAGTCTAAGTAAAATGACAAAAATGAATTGTTCTTAATGTCTGCTTGTTCATATTGCTGGTGAGACAGTGTGGTAGTATGTTCAAGGTTGATTGTTATTAGTGCGACAGTGTGGTGACAAGGTTTTAGCGGTTCATTGTCTAGGAAATAATTGCTTGAGGCATGTAAGGCATCTGTATTGGTCTAGAACACTTAGGATTCGATTACCCCCATTCTTAGGAACTTTCGTATTTCATTTCTTGCATTTTCCTTACTTACTCGACCACTTACCCGATCAGGTACACGATAACCTGCATCGAGTAACACGTCGAGCTGTTCATAGTTCACTAGCATACTCGATCACCCCACTCGATCCTGTACTCGATTGCTTGCATCGAGTGCTTAGGTTGTGTGGTTTACTTGTTTATATTCTTTTACTTTGTTCATATTAGGACTGTTAGAACCAAAACCCCACTATTGCTTGGCTTGACTTGTTTGATTCTGATTGCATCCTATCTGCTAGCATAATAACAACCATTTGGATTGATAACCCTTTGTACTACAACTGCATAGGGAATTGATACTCTTGGTAAAAACTAGTCTATCACTGCAAACCACAAACAACAATTGAGATGCATAAGTATTATCATAAATACTTAGTGAGGCAATCCTCCCATCTACTGGGCTATACACACAAGCAACTGAGACTCTCTTGTTAAGACAAACAAACAAAACACAACAACACATGAAACCAGGAAAAACAAGTCTCGGATAAGTCAAGTGTCGACCGACGCTAGGTCAGTGTCGATTGATGCTAGCATAACCATGGTGTTGACCGACACCAGTAGGTGTCGGTCGACACTGCCTTCGGAGACGCGAACTGCACGAATCCGAACAACGAACCTCCGTTTCGAATCGCCTCCAATCCATCCCAAACTCTCCCAAACGCCTCAGGAATCTATGGAAACACGAAACCAACCAACCCAAGCAAGCAAAACACCACAAGCAACAAAGAACAACCAAACAAAAGAGATCTCAGGCTTAGATCATCCATGGTCAAACACTCACCTCTTTTGCAGGAAGATTTGATTGAGAAACGGCAGAAAAAACACATCAAGAAGCTTCTCCTTCGTTTCCAGCAACCACACTCCCTTCCACAGCAACAGATCTCACCAAAAACCACAAAGAAAAAGCCAAAATCTCTCAAGAACACTCACAAACACTTTCTCTCCTTTTTCTCTCTTTTTTCACTCAACGGTGACCAAAACTACTAAAAACCCTTGACTTGGGTCGCTCCTCTGCTTATATACTTGGTTTAGGCAAACCCATTAAATTAACCAACCCAAAATCGCAAAATAAAACAACCTGGTCGAACCAGAGAAAGTTGGTGTCGATCGACACACCCCTGGTGTCGTTCGACACCCATCCCCAAATCACACTATTTGGTTTGCGGATGTTACATTTAATAACAACACCTCATAAACCAACCAGACTAAACCGGTTCCATTCCAATTCTCGACATAAATTCAAATCATTTATTTTCTCGGGACACGAGCATTACAATAGAAGTGGATATTCAACGATGACATGAAAAACTCCCATCAATCTTCATCACTGAATAATTGTTGCATAAGATTTATTTTATTTTTCTTTGTAAAAAGAAAATAAGATTTAGATTATATTATTATTATTATTATTATTTATTTTTAAAATACATTAAGCTTGAACAAGTAGGATGCTGTTGTAAGCTTGAAGAAACTAGGAGATAAGGTCATGTATATTTAGGAGAATCTAAATATTCATAAGGATAAGGTCAATTATACTTAGGAGGATCTAAAATATATATTTGGGAGTTATCCAATTGGGTTTTGGTTATGTGTTTTCTCTATAAAAAGAGGTGCTAGCTTGTGGCACAACTTATGTGTTTTTGAGCTTAAGGTTTTGAGTATTTTCCTTAAGATTAATAAGAGAGATATTGTTATTGCAGCACTTGTGTTCTATACTTGGTTTCTAAAACTTTGCGAGCCATTGGAGAGCTAACAAACATACTACATACTGGGTTTTTTACAGAATCACACAAACATGACTTTTGTTCAGTTAGTTTATCGCAACAATCTTTAGCCGGTTGTTCTCCTGTGGTCATTGCCGGTACACACACATTACTCCAATACACACATACTACATACTGGGGTTTTTCACATAATCACACAAACATAACTTTTGTTCAGTTAGTTTATCGCAACAATCTTTAGCCGGTTGTTCTCCTGTTCTCTTGTGTTTATCCCAACAATCTTTTGCTTTCAATTTTTTTTTTCTTTTTTTTTTCTAAGTTATATGTTATTCAGATAATTACCATTGTGTATATTTTGCACGGTTCTAGGTCAAGTTGGTCTTATCTCGTTAAAAAAACACTCAACCAGTCAACCATTTGCAAATCATGCAAGATAAAGTGAAGGTCATGACTCATGTTCAATAAGTGCTCACACATATGTCGAGTGTATATGTAAGTTTGCATTGTGATTCATCCGTTAAAGTATAAAGAGAATTTTCCAAATGAGAAACATGTGACTCAAAAGTAGAGAACCTGTCATCTAAATTTAAAAGCAAAAAATAATAACAAAAGTAGAGTAACTGCCATATAAAAAGAGCCTTTTAAAAAAAGAACAAAAAAAATATCATATAAATTTAAGATAATTCAATGAATATGTCTGTAAATCATCAAAATATCCCTATTATTTTAGTACTTAATCATGATAATATAGTTTTAATATATATATATATATAGGCGTTGTTCGTTTCATTGCCGCATCTACCTGCGGCTGCAGCAAACGCATATACTTTTGTTTGTTTGTTTGTCGTAGATGACGTTGTGGTAAACACTGTGTTTTGCGACTAAAAATTTTGGATGTCGATTTAATTCAGCGGCTAAAATTTTTATGTTTGCAACATTCGCTGCCGCTATCTATCGTTTGCGCAAACCCAGTCACCAATGAATCGATGGTTATACTGAAAAATCACGACTATTGATAGACAGTTTGTAACACTACAACAAATATTCACATTGATAGCACATAACTATAGCTCATTTTTCACAACTGCTATGAAAGAGTAACTTTTTTTTCGATTACTCTATAATAGCACTAAAATAATGCAAAGAAACAAAATCATTGGGGGGAAACCTAAAATCACATATTCCGCCAACATTTGCTCGAAAATATTGACTTAAGCGCTATAACTTAGAAAATATTCACTTAAGCGCCATAACTTTTCCTTTCTTTTACATTGGTTTGGAGACAAAAAAAAAAAGGTTTGGACAAAAAAAAAACAGTTCGTGAGGAAACCATCCTCCTCGCAGATCTACTCCGCCACTATTGCTGAACCGTCTCTCCCACCCTCTTTAATCTTATCCTTCTCATCCATCTCCCATTCCATCGACCATCTCCCATTCCGTCGACCCAGCTCACCCAAACCCTAAATCGAAATTTTGGTTGATTTAGGGTTTATGCCTCATCTTCCTTGTCTCTCTCTCACCTTGTTGGCTCTCTCAATGAGGAGCTTGATTCCGATTTAGGGTTTATGCTCATCTTCCTCATTTCTCCTTTTCTCTCTCCGTAGCCAGCCATTACCATGGCTTCTCGAGCTATACTCGATTCTGCTTTGTATCAACTCACTCCTACTTACACCAGGTCTCATCTCACTTCTGATTCAATTTTCTTTGTTTGATTTTCTTTTGTTGGTTGAATTGTGTTTTGAATTTTTGGTTTGATTGTGTTTTTAAAGATTCGATCTGGTGCTCTTCTGTGGGAGTAAGAAGGAGAAGCTAGCTTCTTGATCTTTGAACCTTTCGTCTCTCATCTCAAATTCGCTAGAGATCAGATCTCTAGAGGCGGTTACTCCATCTTTCTTCATCCTCCTTCTCACTCTCCTTATTACCAAATTCACTTTTGATCGGTAATTTCAATTCCCTGAATCCCGATTCTTCAATTTTTTTGTTGACAATTTCTAAATTCAGATTCTAATTATGTCAATTTTGTTTGCATTAATGGTGTGTGTGTGAGTAGAAGAAGATCTTGATAAGACAATTGTGAAATTGTTGCTGATTACGTTTCTTTGATTTTGTAGATTTGTGAGATTTGTAAACACGCCTGTGATTATCGAGAGATTTGCTACTCTGGAGAAAGAAATTGAGCATTCTATTCAAGCTAATGAAATCGCCAATGCTGCTGCTGATGCTGAGCAATTACAAACACAAATGGTGATGCTAATTCTGGAGTAAGTAGTAATCTAAGGAAGTTGAAAGAGTCATTCAAGGTAAACTTGTGGTTTCGAGTTGTATTGTGTCTTCTTGAAACACGGAGGACATTGCTTCTGTAGGATTCCGATAAGTTTTTGTGGTTGCAGAGAAAGTCATGCAGTAGATACAGAGTCACTATGTGTTCTAGCCCGAAAGCTGGTCTGGTCTGTTTGCATTGATCTTCACATTTTGGACTATGGAGGGTAGCTTTACTTGGCTGCATTTCTTCTTCATGTGTACGTTCTTGTTGTAACAATGATCTTTTATGTGTATTTTGTTGCTCACTCTCTAATATGAACTTGGTTTTTTTTTTCAGAGCCCAAGTTGTTGTAAAGGAGATTGAAAAGTTATTTTTTTCAGAAAACCACATGTTAGAATATTTCATTACATTTATATGACACCTCTTGTCTTCTAACTCTCTGAATCTTTGACGAATTAGAGATATGGTGCAAGGCAGTGCAAGTGTGGATCGGAGGACCTTGCTCTGTCCATGACAGCAACTCTTGCTCACTCTCGGAACAACCTGTAAGTGGTAACATTTTTTTCCTTCTTCTTTTTATCTGAGTCATTGCTTGACCTACTTAGTAGGAGTTGCTCATGCTTCATTTGAGATTGCTAAGCAATGGTGCGGTTAACTTTGTTCTGTTGACAAGCCAACTATCTTGGAGGTAAATAAACCCTAGATAATTGCATAAAACTTCCAACTAACTTAGAAATGATGAAATAGTTTTGTGTATAGAGGTATTGTAGATTGTTTCTCGAGGACATACAGAGAATCTGGATTATATAACTATGGTTTTTGTTTGCAACTACATCAGCGATTTTACTTACTTAAACTTGTTCTTATTTAGGTCAATGGAGATGGAAAGTATGAGCGGATAAGTGGAACAAGCCTTTGGTGGAGGCACAGTTTTAGGTCTTGGTGGAGGCACAATTTTAGCCAAAAGAAGCCTTATGATCTTAGCAAAGCAACGATGCGCAAGAAAATAAGGTTTGTATTTTCAATTTTAATCAGAACCGGTTTAGTACTTTGGTGGATAACCCAAACTTAAATTCAGAAATCAGAACCACCATAAATAGTCCTCCTCTCTGTCTGTTCTCTCAGTCGATCTAATGTGGGTGTGTGAAGCTTTTTCTGATTCCGCTTGAGAAATCCAAAATTCGATTCTTGTTTTTGGTTGATTTAGGTTCACTGTTTCTCCCGAGGAGATTGATGATGATACATCAGAGATTCCATCCCCGTGGGTTCATCTTCTTCCTCTTCTGTACTCTTTCATATGTTTCAATCTACTCTTTAGTTGTTTAATTCACATATCTACAGGCCAAAGAAAACTTACAAGGATCCCGACGGTGGAAGGCAACAGTTCTTACTGGAACTTGAATTCATTCAATGTCTCGCCAATCCTACTTACATCCACTGTTAGTTTCTCTTCTTCTTTTCCCTTCTATAGTTTATGAGGATTCGTTCTAGGGTTTAGTCTTTGTGCTTTTTTAAGTGTTTGCCCTTATCCTTTGGGTTATGCTGTTTTGTAGACCTGGCACAGAATCAGTATTTTGAAGATGAAGCATTTATTGAATACTTGAACTATCTTCAATATTGGCAGCGACCAGAGTACATCAAGTTCATAATGTGAGTTGGAATATCTTATTGGAAGTTTTGGTAGTCATATGAAGGTTTGGAATATATCTTATTGCTCTGCTTGTTTTATCCGTTTCATTATGTTTTTGTGTTTATGTCTTGGTATAGGTTCCCACATTGCCCATATCTGTTAGTTGTCTATTTGAACATGTTGTAACGTTAAATAATAAGTTTTGTAGGTTTCCGCTCATGTATAGGTAACACTTACAATTTATGGTTTATTTATCTCTATGTGATTGCTATTTGCTTATAGGGTTAATGGCATATTGTGGCTTCTCACGATTCTTTTGTTTCATATGAGCAGATACATATGGAGAGGATAACTAACATGTCTTTTTCATATATTCAAAGTGAACTAGTAGCTGTTCATTGGACTGTTTCTAGAAACGCTAAGTGAGCAGCTAAAAGAGAGCCTTTGCTACAAGTAAGAAAGGCTTGGATGGGTTACATGTACATGTCAAATAGTGTTTCTATTCTTTTTAATGTTAATTTTATTTTGTTTTAGACTTGGTGACACTTTGTTATGTAAGACTTATTTTGGTTAATGTAATTTATGTTATGTATGTTGATTATTTTATGAAATGTAAAAATATAAATATATTTAAATAAATTTTGAAAAAAAAATTATAATAATAAATAAAACAGCATGAATTTTGAGATCCAATAAAATATATTATAGCATTCAATTAGTGCTATGATATAATTACGGTAAAAACTCCTAACATAGCGTGTAAAATGTCTTATAACATCATCTTTAAAAATTTGAAAAACAGGTTAACATAGCATTTCTGTACTGCTATGGTATAATACTATATCATAGCATATGAATTCTGCGCTATCATATGTGAGGTACCTAAAATAACAGTGGCCCAACATAGCGTTTGTAAAAGAGCTATGAATTACATATTATAGCGTTTCTCTCGTGCTAACAGTGTACATATTTGTTGTAGTGTAAGATAACATAAAATTGTTGGAGCACAATTGGTTGTTAATGATTTTGATTTGTTCCAAAGGTTGTATGTTCAAATTTTTTTAAGGATAATCTGTATATGAAATAAACTACCTTGTCCAATTTATTCCCCAATTGTCAAATCATCCCATAAAATTTCATATTCCAAGCATTCGCTATCTGTATCAATTATAAAGATGTAATATTTATAAATAAATTACAGATTTCCTTCAATTTTTTTTTAAAGAGAAAATGTTCAAAAAGATGTTTTTTTTTTGTTTTGCATTTATTTGTATTGTAGGGTTAAGTTATAAAAAATAAATTACGCGAATATTTTTTTGCACCGAATTCTTTATTTTATGTAATTTTATGGATTAAAAATTGGTTTTGTTGTTTTCTTATTTAAACTCTGAAAAATAAGATAGATAGAAAATATAGAGAAGTGGAGAAACGTGTGTGCTGTGTTTCGGCATCAGTGTGGATCACTATATATTAACTCCCTATCGTATCATCATCATTCATTATCATCGAATCATTTGTTACATAATGATTTTTTAAAATACTTCTTATTATTATTTCTTATTATCATCATAGAGATTAATAACTTGTTCTAGAAATATCTCAAACTTCTAACAAGTAGGATAAGGAACAGTACAAGCCTCCAACGTTTTACGAGCGTTTGGAGAACTAACATACGAACTATACAGCGGATTTTTAATGTAGGAACACAAACAAGATTCCTGCTCTTTGAGTTTCGTGCAACATTGTGTAGATGGTGCGTCTCCTGATGTCATTGCTGGTAAGCATGAACTAAGTTCCGTCGCAGAACACGTCACATTAATCACTTCTTCTCCGGAACCTTCGACCACAGTTGATCTGATCGAATTTGGAAATATTATGGCACCAATCAGGAACACAATGAACACTACCGCTGTGAACTTCATCTCTTGAAAACCTAACCAACTTTTCTCAACTCTCAAAGTTTTTTTTTTGTTTCTGTTCTTTAAGTGTATTTAAGAATTGTTTGAGATTTCTAGGATGGTGAAACAGGTTATATATAGATGTGGTTGTAACGGACAAGATTTCAAGACTCTTGTCTCATTAAGAAACTTTCATACATTTGTCCATCATGCATGTAAAGGTACGTGACAAATCATGTTGCATAAATGCTCAGAAACGTATCAAGCGTTTGTACGTCCGTTAAAGTACATACTAATTTACAAATCATCTTACATCGTAAATGTTAAATAGCTCATTCACATGATAAATCAGAGCAGTATCTATACTATTAAAGTAGAAGTACTCCCTATACTCAAATTGGACCATGACTTTGTTTTGATACGATTTTCATTAAAAATGATTAGAGAATCACTTAATTTAACTAAATTAACCCATATTTATAATTTATCTAAATGACCATTATACCCCTTGCTCGACCACTTAATTACAACCGGGTCGGGACGCGGATCCTCTTTAACCCGGAAATAGAAGAAATAAAACTCACAGATCTGTTTGTACTCCAGGTTTATAATATTCAGATCTTGTATGTTGTTTGGTTCAAATCAACTTAATAAAATTAAATAAAAACAAATCATCATTTAATTTAGATTTTTCAATATTTTCTCAACGAAATTATAGTAACTAATTATGATTAGTATAGATGGAAAGAATAAAAAATGCAGAAATTATATATATGTAAAGTTGTAAACTAATTTACAGAAAATGTATACTGTATATCCCACATCGACTAAATATTTTGGAATATGGTTCATAACCACTATAAATATATGACTAATATGTTTTGAGTACAAATGAGCAGGAAGTTTGATTTATCAGGTATCCAAATTTAATAGTTTAATTTGGTTCTATATTTGAGCATATTTAAACTTTAAAAAAATAAACATATTATAATATATTTACGTTTTTCAAAAAAGTTTAAGAGATTATAAATATTTAAATTTTTATAGAATGTTTAAATTATTATAAATATTTGAACTCCGTCGAAAGTTTAAAATATTATAATATATTTAAGTCTATAAAATATTTAAGTAATATTTATATTTTTACTCTTAAAAATTTTTAAATATAAAAAAAGTTTGAGTTAAACCCGTTAAAACATGTATTTTTATCAAACTATAAATTAAATTGGTTTTCTACAATTTTGCTGAGATTTGATATATCAATATTAACTTCTAAATAATAACCTAAATATACCTAATCTCACTATAAATACAATGGTTTCCTACCCATTGAAATATCTCAAACTAAAATTTAACAAGCAACTTCTCCTCTTTTGACGACAAACCAAAATAAAAACAAATTCATCCTCTTACAACACTACTATCTGATATTGCGGTGTGTCTATCCTCTTACAAAACTACTATCCGATATTGCGGAGTGTCTATTCTCTTACAAAATTACTATTCAATATTGCGGTGTGTCTGATTCTGTGAAAAACTACATTTTACAAACAACTTACTCTATTAAGATTTCCAATTTACTGTATAACCCAAATATACAAATAAACACTATATAAACAAAGAAAATAAGTCAAAATAAAAAACTACATTACAAAAATACAAATTACAAAAAAATAACTAACAAAATATATAATCTCGTGCTGTAGCAAGAGGTATCACCTAGTATATATATATTAAAACATCATTTTGATTGACTAAATAAGATAATTTAATAAATTTTGTGTTGAAAAGAATTAATCATTAGCATAGACCTCATCCCATGGCAACTATTTTTTAGTTAGGAACCACAAAAAAACTACAAATTTGGTTAATAGCCGCGATAGTTACACGTTCTAATANCCCATTGAAATATCTCAAACTAAAATTTAACAAGCAACTTCTCCTCTTTTGACGACAAACCAAAATAAAAACAAATTCATCCTCTTACAACACTACTATCTGATATTGCGGTGTGTCTATCCTCTTACAAAACTACTATCCGATATTGCGGAGTGTCTATTCTCTTACAAAATTACTATTCAATATTGCGGTGTGTCTGATTCTGTGAAAAACTACATTTTACAAACAACTTACTCTATTAAGATTTCCAATTTACTGTATAACCCAAATATACAAATAAACACTATATAAACAAAGAAAATAAGTCAAAATAAAAAACTACATTACAAAAATACAAATTACAAAAAAATAACTAACAAAATATATAATCTCGTGCTGTAGCAAGAGGTATCACCTAGTATATATATATTAAAACATCATTTTGATTGACTAAATAAGATAATTTAATAAATTTTGTGTTGAAAAGAATTAATCATTAGCATAGACCTCATCCCATGGCAACTATTTTTTAGTTAGGAACCACAAAAAAACTACAAATTTGGTTAATAGCCGCGATAGTTACACGTTC
>NC_025696.1:32531260-32540537 GCF_000633955.1 Camelina sativa
ATCCACTTAACATCCTTTGTCCAAAAAAAAAAAGATAAAATAATGTCCACTTAACATCCACATTATCTTTAATTCAAGCAAAACGCAATGGCGTATGTATATTTTCATTTCACACTATGTAAATGAATAACTTCAAGTCGTTGCAAAAAAAGACATATTATCATATTTGTGAATTTTCTTTTACCAAGTATTACATTCTAAAAAGAAAATAGGTAACAAGTAGCAGGGACCATCAGTCCATCACGCTTACGCAGTCGTGCTCGTAGGTAAAAAACATTCTATTTTTATCTGTAAGAATAGGAACGTATCTTCCACATATAGACCCTTTTTTTCTTTTCTTTTTTCCTTTTTCCTCCGAAATTTTATGTCATTTTTTGTTATTTTGTTATTTTAACTCACAAAGATTTGATACATAGAACATAAAGAAAAGTGGAGAAACGTGTGCAGTGTGATTTAATTTAAAGATGTGTCTTGGCATCACTGAATCACTAGAAACTCCCAAATCATATTATCATAAATAATAAATTCATAAGTCATCCTCATCGACTCATTATTACATAATGATTTTGTTTTTAATATTTCTCATTATTATCTTTTATTATTATCACATAGAATAAATAACTTGTTCTAGGAAAATCTCAAACTTCAAAAAGAAGTATAAGGAACACCACAAGCCTCCAACGTTTTATGAGCGTTTGGAGACCTAACGTACGAACCACACAGCGGGTTTTTAATGTAGGAACACAAACAAGTTTTCTGCTCTTTGAGTTTCGTGCAACAGTCTGTAGATGGTGCGTGTCCTGATGTCATTGCTGGTAAGCATGAACTAAGTCCCATCGCAGAACACTTAGCATTAATCACTTCTTTTCCGGAACCTTCGACCACGGTTGCTCTGGTCGGAATTGGAGACATCATGGCACCAATCGCGAACACAATGAACACAGCTGCCGTGAACTTCATGTCTTTAAAAGCTTAATTCACTTTTCTAAACTCTCAAAAGTTTTTTTTTTTAAAGTGTATTTGAGAATTTTTAAGATGGTGGTTGTAACTTGTAACGGACGAGATTGCAAGAATCTTGTCTCATTTATTATAAAACTTTCCATACATTTGTCCCTCATGCATAAATGACGTGACATATCAAACAAATGCTCAGAAATCTGTCGAGCTTATCTAGGTATGTTAAAATATACATAGTTTTTTTTTTCTTTTAACATCTAAAGTATACATAGTTTATTGGCTCATTACGAGTGGAATTGTCTTTTTATAAATATTATATAGGTACGGTATTTTTAGAAGTGTCTTTTTAGCTGTCGAAAAAGAAAAAAGGGAAAATAGTCTATCTAAACATATTTATTGAAAAAGTTAAACAAGTCTAATTGATGTACCCCATTTTAAATTTATTCATTGAGTGAGTGTTAACAAAAATAAATGACTATCTATTTAGACCACTTTGTGTCAATTGTTGTATTTTTATTAAAATAGGTATACTTTTAGAAAAGTAGTCTATTTAGCTGTAAAAAAAATTAGTCTATTTAAACATATTTATTGAAAAAATTAAGTACGTCTAACTGGAGTATCCCATTTAATTTTATATATTACTTTTTATCAAAATATTTAAATAAACAATTCTAATGAATATATATGAACAATCAATCAGATTAAAATGTTATATAGTTTACGAGTAGGAAACTTAAATGAAGTTAAACATAAATAACAAGTAGGCTGCCAATCATAAAAGAAGTTCAAAAATTGTAAAACGGAAATATCTGAGGCCGGGTTCGAACCAGGGACCTCTAGTGTGTGAGACTAGCGTGATAACCGACTACACCACCGAGACGATTAGATAAAGTTTTGGAAAAGAATTATTTATAGATTCTCTGAAATCTTACACTAGTATGAAGTAACGGCTGCCCATCGGCTTCTGTAACCAGAGGTCTAGCTAAACCACCAGCAGACAGGACCATTATTAATAAGGTCAAAATAAGCATCTGCTATATATAGAGATCTCCAAAGGCCATGTTGTTACCTCTGATCAAATCCAATAAATCAAAATTCTCCACATGTCATACAAGAAGGCAACAATATTTGACAATTCCTGATGAATCACTTCGATATCACAATCCGAAAAACAGAGCAATCAACCAAATTTTAAGGGTAAAACGATCAAAAATTCTTTGAAAACGTAATTCAACAAATAACACTTACTGTCTTTCCTTTCACAGTCCTCCTTAAATGGGTCTGTGGTTATTTTGAGGGTGATACCTAGCAATTTTTACCTTGTATTGAGGGTTTGTTAGACAAGCAGCTCTAACTCGTTGTTTTGTTACTTCTTTCCTTGTTGCAGAAGTCGTAGCTCTCAAGGCAATTTTGGAAACTGCTAATGGATGAAGAGATTGCAAGACTGACAATGTTCAAATTCTTGAGTCACTGTTTTTAATTTATTAACTTTATTCCACGGCAGCCAATTGATAGCCAATTAATAGCTGGTAATCTCTTTCTGCCGTAGTGGTGCTTGATCTAGTAATATAACGGAGATTAATTGTCCATAACAACTTTTGGCCTCTTTCTTCTTCTTATCGTATCTGATCACTCTTCCAGGGCTCGCCACGGACACCCTCCAAAAGTACGTCCCTGGCCGACATACATCACGTAAAGTTTTAAATAAATTTTACATGCAAACCCAAAATGAAAAAAAAAAAAACATAAAGATTGAGTTGTTTCAAAGGTTAATTTTTGCGAAAGCTAACAAATATCGAAGTCTTATAAATCTGTTTCGTAAATGCGTGGATCCTAAATATATGTATAAAGCATAATAAATTAAATACCTGAAATGAAAATGATACTTGTCACTACTATCATTGAAGTAGAAATCATCTTACTCTTCGCCCATGTCCCCTTGGTTGGCAAACATAACTTTACGACCTTCGGCTTCATTGACAATTAACTCGGCCAAGCCTCCCTCTGGTCCAACTTTCATGAGCCCCAAGTAACCATCGCATATGTACAATTCTCCCGTTTTCTTTTCGAAAGTAAGTCCCAATGGCCTTCCACAAGTAGGCACTACTTTATGTGTTGAGCAGTTCCCTCTTCATAAAACAAGGTTTAAAAAGTATCATTAGTTATTGAAACCAACAAAAAAAGTATCAGTAGTTAATTTACTTATTTAATCTTTCGGAAAAGCTTACATCTCTCCTCAATATTTTTTTTGGCTTACAAGGTTGGTTTAGACACAACACATGAGTCTCGAGACCTCTAGGGTAATTTTCCCCATCTTGTGTCAGTTTGTAATAAACAGCGTTTTAATTAAATTAAATCAACATGTGAGGAGATGTGTAGGCAAACTCAACCCAGCCGAGATCATCGCCGCACCACTTGAGAATACGCCCGTCCACCATGATGGCAGCATAAGGACCTTCTCCTTGCGCGTCAAACTCAATGCTCTCAGGTCCAACAATTTGAGTTGGAATGGTCTAAGCCCCTGCCAATACATTTTTGGAGCCCTCTAAATTTCCCGGCACAATTGTGGTCCGATACAAGATTATGGACAAAACGACCAGCACAGCCGGAACAACGAACCAACTGGAAATTTTCTGATTAATAGGTATTTTTTCCCCCAAATAAAATATGTTGTTGAGTAGACGAATGTATCACCCAAGCTTATAAAAAAAAAAGAAGAAGGTACGGTTAGTTTAGATTCTTCTTATTGAGTTATTGTTGTGTGGATACATAATTCACACTCAAAAGTTAGTATAAAAGTATCACATACTTTATATATTACTTGAAAAAATTGTTAATTTTCAATTCCATTCTCATCCAAAACACACTTTGCAGAATTTTAATAAAATCAGTTAGTGGCTTAGTGCTGATCGCATATGTATATGTAAACTAAATATACTGGACCCATTTAATTAAAATTATAGTCAAACTTTACATGACATCAATGCGTAGAAGTAAATTTTATGTGAGTTCATATTCAACTTCTATCCACGACAATGAATATGTCAGTTAGTATGTTTTGCAAATCTGTACATGACATAAATGATAGATTTTTTGGTTCTTTTTTTCTTTGAATGAATGTACAATTATATTCAACAAAAAAAAGAGTCCATGTTACATTATGTGCATCCTCATTTTAAAAAAATCTAACCAAAAGACTTTTAGTACTTCTAGTACATTTGGTAGATTAAATATTTGTCAAAAACATAAACATATCCAATTTTTCAACCTATATCTACTGTTTATCATATTATATCTTTGTTACATTTTTTATACATATTTTTAAAAAAATATTTGAATTCATTTAAAATCCAAACTGACGTATAATTTTGTTTAATTAAAAAATTGAAATCCTAATCCTCTTATATCAATTCAAATCGATATTTAAACTCACTTTATAAAAAGTCTACATATTTTATTTCTTGTTTTATTTTTCTAATTTTAATATTGATTTATTTTAAAAATATATTATTACATATATACTATTGTATTTTGATTGGCTAATTAAGAAAATGTAGATAAGAGATGTTTACCTTTACGAATGAATCCCAAAAATTTTCTTTATGAAACTAACATGTTATGGTGTCATCCTGTCATATATAAAAAAGTCATAACGATAACCAAGGAAAGAAAAGGTGAATTTAAATTAATAGGATGACTTAGATTATTAGGTTAAAAAGGTTGAATGAGCATTCATCCAATTTTTATTGTAAAGAATCCCAAAAAATGATTAATGCTCATTCAACATTTTTACCATTTGAGATGAATTAAGTTATAAGTTGGAGAATAAGTTAGATGAGAAAACTTATTCAACCCATTTAACCAAAAAAGTTGGAGAAATGAAAGAATTATAAAAGAAATTTGTTCAACTCTTTCATCTCCTATTTAGTGGATGAATTATTTGAATGCTATTCAACCAATATTATTCAACTCATCTTTTTTTTTTTCAACTTATTCATCCTTTTGCAACTATTTACATCTCCTAAAACATTAGCAAATGTGCAGTGCGTTTTTTATTCTTAATGGTAAGTTGATTAGTCGGTTTTGTATTTTCATTTTGTTTTATTGATTTATTTATATTTTAAGAGGTAGGTTAAAAACATTAATTACATTATGTATGTGTTATTAATTTATTATCTTAAAATTAAAACCATTCATATCAAATTATCACTCAATAATTCTACAACATATATCAATGTGTTTTGTTGAACAATATATATCTCCAGAAGATGCTATGAACATAACTCTGTATTTGCAACGTCTTCGGCCTTTTTTGTAGATTGGTCGAGTGAGAGTAGTGTTTCGAACGATACTGAACTCCTCTTCGTTTACTGTAACCTTTGAACCATGATTCATATACATATCAATAATATCTTGTGTTTTTGTTGGGGTTTAAGCTTTGTTTTTGCATAGTTTTGTTGCATAATCTTGTCATTCTAGGTTGTTTTAGGAGCATTTGCATCTAGTGTGTTATCTCTCAGGTTCTTGGAGTAATCTCAACACAATTGGAGCATTTGGACTTGTTTTGGTGCAAAGAAGCAAAGAGGAGTGGAATTGGAGAAGTGACAAGGGATCGGGAAGCATACACGACCATCATCAGACAGGACCAGCGGCCAAGCACCGGCCGATGGAACAGTAGACACGCATTGATCGCCACCACCATCGGCCAAGACCATCGGCCAAACGGTGGCCGAGTGAAGAGGAGATGCACTTGATCGCCACCACCAGCGGCCATCCCAATCGGTCAAGAGCTGGCCGATGGAGTTCAGTAAGGGGAAGATCATCAGGAGCAGCAGCCAAGTCATGGCTGATGGAGCCACGCGACTTCACCAATTGGTCAAACCGCCCCCGAAGCCGCCTAAGTCCACACTTGTTTTAGTTTTGATCCGGGTTTTACCCAGTTTGTTTTGGGTTGACCCGGGTTCCCTTCTATTTTCCAATAAATACTCTAACCCTATTAAGGGGAGACTTATCTTTTGTTTAGCAGCCACTTAAGGTTCTTAAGCTTATCTACTCTTGGTTTGTTGAATGATTTAGTACTTCTAAGTTTTTTAATAGCAAATTTCTTCTTCTAATCTCTTAATCTATAATCTTTTATTATGATTTCACAAAGATCAAACTCTTTCCTTTGTGTGATCATGATGATGAGTGAGTAGATCCTTAGAACTGTGGGCTAGGTAGATTAGGGAGATAGATGATTGATCTTTGATGTCTAGGGCTTTATTTATGTGTTTCCTATCTTGTTTAATGTTAATAATGCTAGATAGCCTTGATCAAGCTTGAATCTAGACAATAGGATTTCCATGCCGAGAAGGTGTTTGATGAAATTCCTGAACCAAATTATTCAAGAGCTTTGCATTCCTAGCCAATGGAAATTGATGATTAGGGTGCTTAGTGGTATTTAGACTTTTTTATAATGCATGCTTCCCTTGTGATTGCCTTTGGAAATTGTTGATTATCACTTGATTAGCATAGGAAACTCTATCATGGAAATGGATTGATTTGCATAAGTGTTCTTAGCCATAGGATTGTTCTTGATTGTTGCTTAGACATCTAGGATTGGTTAGCTATCTCCCAAGTCAATAATCTTTCTCAAGATTCACTTGTTTATTCTTGATTTAATGTTTGTTGCTAGTTGTATTCTGTTTCTTTGAGTTTGCTTTGTTTGAATTGTTTTGTGTTATTTCTTTGAATCAGTTTGTTAGTTAAGTTTGTTACAAAAGAACATTTTCCTGTTTAAGAATAGATTAAGCAACTTTGTGTATTGTTAGTGAGTTGATTAATGCAAATTATGGATTGATAATTTAATTGAAGTAAAACTACTATATCAATTTGGCGCCGTTGCCCATTTGCATTCAATTTGACCATTAGGATTTCAACTTTGCTTGAGCTTATTCATTTACTTTACATTGTTACTTACTTGGTTTGCTTTGGTGTTTTGAATTCTCTTTTGCAAGGTGTATGAACTTGAGAAGTCAAGGCCAAGCCAATTTATTTGAGGCTGTTGAAGACATTCACCGTTTTGAAAGAGAGAATTGCCGGTTAGCAAGACAAGCTATGGACAACAATCCTCCTCCTGCTGCTGTTCATAATGGAAATGACCATCCCAATGATAATAGAGTTCGAAATCATGTTCCAAGACAAGCCCCTCTCATTGGAGCCTATGATGCACCAAATGTCAATGGATATAGAACTGGTATTAGAGCTCCACCAGTTGAGAACAATCAATTTGAGATCAAGGCCAGTCTTATAGACATGGTGCAAAGATCAATATTTCATGGTTTGGCAATGGAAGACCCCCTTGATCACTTGGATCAATTTGATAGGTTTTGTGGGACTGTTAAAATCAATAGTATCTCTGAAGATGCCTTCAAGCTACGCCTCTTCCCATTCTCTCTTGGTGACAAGTGTAACAACCCGTCCCACGGACCCCACTAACCCCCCGCTAGCTGCCCCAATGGACCGTCCGTGGACCCTGCTAGGCCCTCGCTAGCCGTCCAAACGGACCCCAAGCTGGCCCTGCAGGGCATCGATCCTAACCCATCACTGTGGATATCCCAATCCACCAGTAGGTTATTGGTGCATCAGGCGTTCCTCGAACCCTGGTCCCCACCCTTTAACAACCTTCCCAGAGGACAAGCTGTCACCAGTTGACTTTTTTATGTGACAACCCGTACCATGGACCCCACTAGCCCCCCGCTAGCTGCCCCAACAGACCATCCATGGACCCTTCTAGCCCCTGCTAGCCGTCCCAATGGACTCCAAGCTGGCCCTGCAGTGCATCGATCCTAACCCATCACTGTGGATATCCCAATCCACCAGTAGGTTATTGGTGCGCCAGACGTTCCTCGAACCCTAGTCCCCACCATTTAACAACCTTCCCACAGGGCAAGTTGCCACCAGTTGAGCTGCAGATCTACTCGTGGATTGGGATATTCACAGTGATGGGTTAGGATCGATGCCCTGCAGGGCCAGCTTGGAGTCCGTTGGGATGGCTAGCGGGGGGCTAGCAGAGTCCATGGATGGTCCGTTGGGGCAGCTAGAGGGGGGCTAGTGGGGTCCACGGGACGGTTTGTTACAAGACAAATTAGTAACAACAAGNGGTTCACATTTTGGAAAAGAATCTGCCTCACAATGCCATTACCTCCTGGGATCAATGTAAGAAAGCTTTCCTATCCAAATTCTTCTCTACTACAAGAACAACAAGACTAAGGAATGAGATATCAAACTTTGCTGAAAAAGGAAATGAGAGTTTTTGTGAAGCATGGGAAAGATTCAAGGGGTATATCTCTCAATGTCCACATCATGGTTTCTCCAAAGAGTCACAATTGAGTACACTCCATAGAGGAGTCTTGCTTAAGTATACAATGCTTCTTGATACAGCAAGCAATGGAAACTTCTTGGGCCAAAATGCAGAACAAGGGATGTTGTTTGTTGAAAATCTTGCTCAAAGTGATGGGAACTATGGAGAGGATTATGATAGAACTCCAAGAGATCATTCTGATATGAATGAGCAGCACTGCAAGGAGATCAAAGCATTGAATGACAAGATGGATAAGATGCTTATGGCAAATCAAAAGCAAGTTCACTTTGTCAATGAATGTGAACTTTATCAAGAAGGCATGGAAGCTTGTGTTGAAGGTCAAAAGGAAGTCAACTATGTAGGTGGCCAAGGGTATAACAAGTTCAATCCTAATTACCACAACCACCCTAACCTCTCTTACCTCAGCAACAAATGAATGCACCACATCCTCAAAGTCAAGTAGATGACACAAATGCTCTACTAAGACAACTCCTAGAGGGACAAGGAAGAGGTGCCATTGAACTTGCCACAGAAATGAAAGCCATGCACAACAAGGTTGAAAATGTCTATGGTGAGTTAAATGCTAAGATTGAGAGGTTGCAAACACAAGTCCAAGGACAAGGTTCCTCATCATCAACAAGACAAATGGGTTCATTACCAGGGAAACCTGAACCAAACCTAAAGAGTTCATCAATGCCATCATGTTGAGAAGTGGTAAGCAACTACCTATTAATGAGCTCAATAGGGACATTGAGCCTAAAGGAGGGGAGGCAGTGGTTGAAATTGAGGATGAAGATGAGTTGATATTGAAAGACTTGGGTAAAGACAAAGAAGCTGAAGAAGTTGTGGTTGACAAAGGGAAGAGTAAAGTAGTTGAGGAACCAAAGCAAGACAAGTCCATTGATGCAGTTTTCAAGAAAAGTAAAGGTGTTGCCAAAGAAACTCTATTTGTGCCTCCACCATATGAACCAAGATTGC
>NC_025696.1:32541651-32562303 GCF_000633955.1 Camelina sativa
ATACAACAAGTTCCTCAAGGATGCATTTTTGGAGAAGAAGAAAGCTCTGCAAGGAATGGTCATCTTAACTCATGAGTGTAGTGCTATTATTCAAAACAAGGTAGTAGCAAAGAAGCTTGAATATCCTGGTAGCTTCACTCTCCCTTGCACATTGGGACCTTTATCTTTTAGCCATTGTTGGTGTGATCTGGGGTCTAATGTGAGCTTGATGCCTCTCTCAGTTGCCAAAAGACTAGGTTTCATTCACTACAAGAAGTGTATGATCACCCTTGTTCTTGCGGATAGGTCAGTTAGAACACCAGTTGGAGTGCTTGAAGACTTACCAGTGATGATTGGCCATTTTGAGATCCCAACTGACTTTGTTGTGCTTGAAATGGATGAAGAACCAAAAGATCCACTTATCTTGGGGAGACCATTTCTAAGAACTGCAGGAACAATGATTGATGTGAAAAGTGGGAAGATTCAATTGAATTTGGGAAAGGAAGCCTTGACTTTTGACATCAACAAAGTGATGAGGAAGCCTACAATTGATGGTCAAGTTTTCTACATTGAGAAGATGGAAGCTTTAGCTGATGAGCTTTTGGAGGAATTGGCAATAGAAGATGAGCTCTAAGCACTTTGATAGTTAAACAAGGAGAGTTTGGTTTGCTAAAGGAAGATAGTGAAGGGTATGGAAAGATCCTTGACTTTCACAAACCTTCTAATGATGATGGAAGCTTCCTTGAGTTAAAAGAGCAAATGGTGTGTTCAGTTGAAGTAGACTCAAATGAAGATTGGAGTGAGCTTAAAGCACCCAAGATTGAACTTAAACCACTCCCTAAGGGGCTAAGGTATGCTTTTCTAGGTAAAAACTCTACTTATCCTGTCATTATCAATGAAGAACTTAATGAACAAGAAACTGTTACTCTTCTAGGTAAATTAAAAAAGTATAGGAGAGCCATTGGTTATTCACTTGATGATATTAAATGAATTTCTGAAACTTTTTGCATGCATAGGATTCATTTAGATAATGAATCAATGACTTCCATTGACAAAGAAGGTTAAATCCTAACTTAAGAGATGTGGTGAGGAAAGAAATTCTTAAATTCCTTGATGCTGGTATCATATATCCTATATCAGATAGTACATGGGTTTCACCTGTACATGTGGTGCCAATGAAAGGAGGAGTTACAGTTGTTAAGAATGATAAAGATGAGTTAATTCCTACTAGAACTATAACTGGACATCGCATGTGTATTGATTATAGGAGACTGAATGCTGCATCTATAAAATATCACTTTCCTTTACCATTTATTGATCAAATGTTAGAGAGGCTTGCTAGTCATACTCATTATTGCTTTCTTGATGGTTATTCTGGTTTCTTTCAAATCCCCATACATCCCAATGATCAGGAAAAGACTACTTTCACATATCCTTATGGTACTTTTGCTTATAGAAGGATGCCATTTGGATTATGTAATGCTCCAACTACTTTCCAAAGATGCATGATGTCAATTTTTTCTGATCTAATTGAGGATGTTGTGGAGGTTTTCATGGATGACTTCTCTGTCTATGGAGATTCTTTTTCTGTTTGTCTTTCTAATTTGTGCAGGGTCTTAAAGAGGTGTGAGGAAACAAATCTGGTCTTGAATTGGGAGAAGTGTCACTTCATGGTGAAAGAAGGAATTGTGTTGGGGCATAAGATTTCAGAGAAAGCCATTGAAGTTGATAGAGCTAAGATTGATGTGATGACCAATCTAGCACCACCAAATTAAGTCAAGGGGATAAGAAGCTTTTTGGGCCATGCTGGATTCTATAGAAGGTTCAATAAAGACTTCTCAAAGATTGCTAGACCTCTTACAAGATTGTTGTGTAAAGAAGTTGATTTTGAGTTTGATGAAGAGTGTCTTCAAGCTTTCAAGAAGATAAAGGAAGAGTTGGTTAGTGCTTCAATAGTTCAAGCTCTAGACTGGAATTTGCCATTTGAAATCATGTGTGATGCTAGTGATTATGCAGTTTGAGCAGTGCTTGGTCAAAGAAAAGATAAGAAGCTTCATGTTATATACTATGCAAGTAGGACTTTGGATGAAGCTCAAGTCAAGTATGCTACAGCAGAGAAGGAGCTCCTTGCTATTGTTTTTGCATTTGAAAAGTTCAGGTCACACTTGGTTGGTTCAAAGGTAGTTGTTCACACTGATCATGCAGCATTGAGACATCTTTTAGCAAAGAAGGATGCTAAACCAAGGCTGTTGAGATGGATATTGCTACTTCAAGAGTTTGATTTGGAGATTAAAGACAAGAAGGGTATTGAGAATGGAGTAGCTGATCATTTATCAAGATTAAGGATTGACAATGAAATTCCAATCAATGATGCATTTCCTGAAGAGCAGATAATGGCAATTCAACTCCTTGACAAGAGCCATGAGACTTGGAAAAAGCTTGGAGAGGTCATGAGGTTGGAAGAGAATGGTCCTTGGTATGCTGATTATGTTAATTATCTTGCTTGTGGTCTAGAGGCACCAAATCTGGTTGGTTATGCTAGAAAAGAGTTCTTTAAGGACATCAACAACTACTAGTGGAATGCACCATACCTTTACACTCTTTGTAAGGATAAGATTTATAGAAGATGTGTTGCCAAAGAAGAGATAAAAGGGTTAGTAGTAGCCTATGGAGGTCATTTTGCTACATTAAAGACAGTCACAAAGATTCTTCAAGCTGGTTTGTGGTGGCCAACTATGTTCAAGGACACTCAAGAGATTATCTCCAAGTGTGATTCATGTCAAAGAAAAGGAAACATCAGTAGGAAGAATGAAATGCCACAAACTCCTATCTTAGAGGTTGAAATGTTTGATGTATGGGGTATTGACTTCATGGGACCATTTCTGATGTGATCACGGGTTCGACCCTCTGACCAAGACGCCCGAGACGTCCCGGACGGCTCCGAGATGCATGACCGAGAAGCATCGGACATGGACAGAACGCCTATCTCGAACGCGGCCAAGGCACCGGCGACCCTCCCAGGAGCCTCAACGCGACCAAGGGAGCTCCAGCAAGGCGACCAAACGAAGAATCAACTTGGAGGAGCAAAACATTTCACCTCTTGAGTACTTCAAGGCCAAGCTTCAACCTACGGACAAAAGACCCGAGGATAGCATCACCACTTAGGCACATTGAGCCGCGACCAGCTTTGGGAAGCTTGAATTGAGTGTCTTCACCATCACGCCAGTGTGAAGACATCCCTAAGCCATTAGAAGGAGCTGTACTCTTTTTCCTACTTTGGGTTTGTCCCAATGGGTTTACCAAAGAGGTTTTAACGAGGCAGCAAACTCTAGTGCATCTCCACTTTGATCCCACTTGGCTCATGACTTGGAAACACTTATTGACATGCTTAGGAACCAAGGAAGTGAAGATTCTATCCACGTTCAGCCAATGACGTGGCCACCCTATCCCCTTCCCTTCTTTTCTTTTGAATTTCTTCTAGATCCCTCTATGTCCGTTAGATTGGTCTTTGCTTTGCTTTATCTTTGCTTTTGCTTTTGCTTTTTGGCCATGTGTATGGTTTAGATCATGGCCAAGTCTCTAGGGTTTTAGAGTATCCTTATGTAAGCCTCACTATATAAAGGCATCAAACCTCAATGTAGAAGGCAGACTTGAAGTATTGAATTAAATTTCACAAGAGAGAATCTTGTTCTTGTCTCGCCTCTCTCCTTAGTCCAAGTCCGGGACTTGACTACTGAGAAATCCTAGCCGATCTCGAACCGGGTTCGACATCGACTGGTTGACCGTATCACGGGCCGAGCCATCTCCCGTGTGTCGTCGCATCAAACCACCTTCGTGTCCATCTCTACCTGTATCATGTCCGGTTCCTACCGCTCGTTGTACTTCCGCTTCGACTCCACCTTCCTTATCGCATCACCGAGAATCCTTACCGCATCACCGAGGATTCTTACCACCTCACCGAGAAGCACTTCCGTGTTACCGAGAGCCGTTTTCGCAGTTTACCTTCAAACTCTGGAAACCGATTTCTGCATCGTCCGTACCGCAACCGAGACTGCTCGACCGAATCCGAGACCAAAGGCCGGATCTCTCAATCTGCTCGTTTGTTTCAGCTCATCTCTCGCTTCCACCGTTTGTTTCCTCTCTGGATTCAAATCTCCGAGCCTTGTCCGAGGAAAGCCTCATCTAGTTTCCTCGGCCCAAGAGAGTTTCGTTCCGTCTGTACGCAGCGACCGTCCGTCCGTGCGACTCGGTAGACGACCGCGTCCGGCGGTCACATCAATTTCCTTCTTCATATGGTAACAATTACATACTTGTGGCTGTTGATTATGTCTCTAAATGGGTGGAAGCCATAGCTAGTCCTACCAATGGTGCAAAGGTAGTGTTGAAGTTGTTCAAGACAATCATTTTGCCAAGGTTTGGTATTCCAAGAGTGGTCATTAGTGATGGAGGAAAACACTTTGTTAACAAGGTCTTTGAGAGTCTTCTTAAGAAGCATGGAGTGAAGCATAAGGTTGCTACACCTTACCATCCCCAAACTAGTGGTCAGGTTGAGATTTCAAACAGGGAAATCCAGTCAATTCTTTAGAAAACAGTTGGTATCACAAGGAAGTATTGGGCAAAGAAGTTGGATGATGCTCTATGGGCATATAGAACTGCCTACAAGACACCAATTGGAACCACACCATTCAACCTTCTCTATGGAAAGTCTTGTCATTTGAATTAGAGTATAAAGCAATGTGGGCAGTTCTCTTAACTTTGATATCAAGAATGCTGTTGAGAAACGCTTGGTGCAATTGAATGAGTTGGAAGAGATCCACCTTGAAGCTTATGAGAGTTCAAATATCTACAAGGAGAGGACAAAAGCATTCCATGACAAGAGAATTCTTCCAAGGGTTTTCAAGGAAGGAGATTTGGTGTTGCTGTTCAATTCCCGCTTGAAGCTATTCCCGGGAAAGCTCAAGTCCCGCTGGTCAGGACCGTTCAAGATCAAGGATGTTAGACCTTATGGAGCCTTGGTGCTGCTAAACAAGGCTGGAAAAGAGTTTGTGGTTAATGGACAGAGGTTGAAGCACTACTTAGCCAATGAATTCATTGAGGAGGGAACAACTGTTTCTCTCTCAGAACCTCTAGACGCCTAAGCGGTGCGGTAACGTCAACCTTAGAGAGGTAAAACAAGCGCACTTGGGAGGCATTCCCATGGTATCCTTATGTAAATATCATATACATTTCTTTTAGTATGTGTGTTTAAGGTTTTGTGTTTTTGAGTTTTGAACAATAGGAAGTTTGGGAGACTTGTGTGAACTTGGTGTTGAACAGATGAAGCATGGCTGATTGAGACTCATGGGTGTAAAGCAGGTCTTCGATCGCGACCATGAGCGGGCAAGAGATGCGGCCAAACCGTGCCGGCGTGATTCCATCGGTTCAAGACCATAGGCCAAGTCGTGGCCGTGTGCGACTATGAGCGGTTGGGAGCATCGGTCAAGCCATGGCCTATTGAGAGTGACGAGTGAAAAGGAAGACTTTGATCGCGACAATCAGCGGGCAGGACACTCAACCAAAGCATGGCCGAGTGAGACCATCGGGCACAGCCATCGGCCAAACGCCGACCGATGGAGATCGTCCAGGTAAGTCTCCTTCTCCTTCTCGGTTTAATTCGGTCCAATCCTAGTAAACCGGTTTGATTTTTCAACTTTTCAAATCAATTTTGGCCGGTTTATTCCTTCTCTCAGCCTCCTAAAACCCGAAACTCTCTTCTCTCTTCTCTCCTTGTCGATTTGAAGCTCCTTATATCCTTAGAACACTAAAATCTTTGTATCTCTCTCATCTCTCAATCGTTTTCAAAGATTTTTGATGTGTTGGTTTCGGTTTTGCAAGCTCTTTTAACTACTTCTAACCCCACCTTCTAGTTCTGTTTCACTACTCATCGACAACAAGGTAAGATATTCTATCTCTCCTTTTCTCTCATTCAAGTTTGAACCCAATATATGCTAGAATCGACCAGCCAGTTATTTATGCATTGATTTTAGGTTGTTTAGCTTTATATTGATGTTAGCTGGTTCCAATTTCGTTTGAATTGTTATGTTTGATGTTTAATTTCGAAAATTTTGATTTATGAGCATTTAGGGTTCTTGAGAATTGTTAAAATCAAAAATTTTGGGGAAATTTAAGTTTTATTGTTTCTTTACTTTGTCTATTGTTCAATTAAACATCCTGGAAGAGACTAGCAGTTTTGGAGACCAATTGATCATTTTTGGTGGTTTATTGAGTTTTTAAATTTTTAAGAAGTAATTTTGAGTTTGATTGTTAAGTTTGTATCTAAGTTGGTTCACATTTGTTCCTTTGTTTAATATTGTTGATTTATCTCTTAAATACTTAGCATTTGCTAGTTGGGGATTCAAGTTGTGGCTCCTAGTGAGCCTTACTAATATTTTTCAAGTGTTTTTGTATTTTTGATAGGAACAATGGGTAGAACCAACTTGAGACCTTGAGAAAAACAAACTAAGGCAAAGGAGGTTGTAGAAAGGGTTGTTGAGAGGAAGAAGAAGAAAGCAACTCAGTCTAAGTCTTCACTTGGTAAACAAAAAGCTCTAGCAAGCAAGAAGAAGAGTAAGGAGCTTGAGATTGAGGATAATGATTCAGAGGAAAAGGATATGAGTGAGAGTGAGTCTGATTCTCCACCACCTCCAGCTGCCAAGGAAAAGCAGATTAAACTAATCAAGAAGAAGCCTACCTATTCCCAACTGATGCAGCGCCTTAAGAAGATCAAGTTTGCTCCAACTAGATATCCAGATCATGAATTCCTTCACAATGCTGGCCTCCTTGAAGACATGCAAACTATCTTCACAACTTTGGAATTAGGACAGTTCTTCAATATGGCTTTTCCCACATATGTTGAGCCAACAAGAGAGTTCCTTGCATCCTTATCAGTGACTTATTATGAAGATGAGATGGTGGAGGAGACTAATGATCTTGGGTATTTTGAGTTTAAAGTTCAAGGGAAGCACTACAAGATGACCTTTGGAGAGTTGGGAGCTATCTATGGTTTTCAACCAGGAACAAGTCTAGAATACAACACTAACCCAAAAGAGTATGAATCTTTTTGGCAATCCATTGCTGTGGGGAATTACATAGCTGGTCAAGTTAAGAACACAGGCATCCAACATCCTACAGTGAGATATGCTCACAAGGTTCTCTCTCACACTCTCTTTGCAAGAAGAGAAGCTGGAGGAGTTCAAGCCAATGAACTTGGTTGTCTTCTAGCAGGGCTGCAACCTTTCAAAAGAACCTATGAGGAAAGGAATCCTCCATTGTCCAATGCTGAAAATACATGTGTTGCTGCTGTCTTCCTTCATCAAATGCTTCACTACCAAGGTTGGGTTTGGACAACAACATATAAGACCCCTGTTCTAAGTATGGGTGGACTTGTCAGCAAACGGAGTTGAGCTTGGTGAGTTTGACCATGAAATTGCAAGGCTTGATCCAGCCTACCTCAAGAAGACTACTTATTTGGATGGCCAAACAGAGAAGGGTTTCTATGCTTATTATGGTTACATCTTCAAAAGCATGCATAAGAAGAGACTCGTACTCCCTCAAACGGATGTTACATCTCTTTATGTCAGGTTTGGAATGAGCTGCCAAATTAAACATGACTTCCTCTACTCCTTTAAGGATGATGGGCCAAGTACTTCAACTTCTGCAACCCAATATCCCCGTTGCTTCAACCGATCTTCACCCAGATGAAGCTCTCACAACTCTCTCTTCTCACACTTAGAATAAAACTCACTCTTTTCTCTTCTCTATATCTCGCCAACAGCCTCTAGGCGTCTCTCTCTCTTTTTCTCTTCAAGTGAGAAAATGAGAGACTATCTATAGAGAGGGGTAGGCGACGCATGCATACCACACGCAAGGGGTTAGGTGTCATCACTACATTACTCCATCAACACTTGGCACAAGAGAGACAGTGAGGTGTCACTCTCATATCACTCTTTACATGCATGAGTGGGGAATATTTCCTCCCACTAACAAAAATCGAGTGGCATATGCTCCACCACTATCTTCTTCTTCTCACCACACAAATGGAATATTCTCCTCCACTATCTCCAAGAGACAAAATCGAGTGAAGGAATATTCTTCTCCACTTTCTCTTTTTGCGATTAAACAATCGCTAGTAGAGTCTCCACTAATTAATTAAATAATAATTAATTAGTCTCCATTTCTCTCCACTAACTCCGCTTAATAAAATATTATTTTAGCGGGTTTTTTCTTAGCAGTTCTTCTCAGTTTCTAATCTTTCCCTCTTGATCTCTTCCCGGATCAATTCCTCAGGAAATTTTATTCCGGAGTGAGGGTCATTACACCTACTCCATTTTGTTTGCTTTCCAAATATTTTCAGTTGAACAATAATAAGCATTTTTAAAATGCTTAGTTTGAATCTTCAATTATATATTTTTAACAGTATTCTCTATAAGATTGCTTTATTATCAATAAATCACTATGGTATTTTTTTCAATAATGTTGCTGATTTGTTCTCAAATGATTTTTTGTATTGTTAAGATTTGAGTGCTTAGTTTTTTCCTTAACTTTTGGAGATTGTTGTAAATTATTAATTTACTAATATAGAAATCTTTAAATTAGTAAATTCAGGATCTCTTTCAACAGAGACAATGATGATGATTTAGACTTCTAAGAACCATAGCTTTCAATGGAGTATATGATGAAGAAATCTACTTTGAAGTAACAGCAGTTTCATCATGCATTTATCAATTAAGAGACATTTTACACTAAGTCAAAATTTTATTTTAACTATATTTAATCATTGAAATATTTTATGGTTCTGCAAAACGTATCCTTTTGTTATGTTTCTCTTTTCATTTAAATATACTTTAATTCAAGTAGTTCGTAGAATTGAATATAGTACTTTATAAATATTATTTCAACAATTATACATTACAATTTCGAATTTTTAATTTAATTATATTTTTAAATTAAACCAATGCATGGATGTATTCAAGTCAAAAAAATAAACATTTACATACTTCCAAAATCTTTGGTTTGATTCTGTAAATTTCCAACTGACATTAAGAAAAAGACATAAATTTTGGACGTAACTTCCAATCACTATTCATTTTCCTCTTTTCTAGATATATCCAACTGGCATAAATTTTTTTTTGTTTTTTTGTTTAGGTGTTCATTGTCTAATGTCTCAATTAAGATGTTCTAAAGTACTACTTGGTAACGAAGCAAGAGCGTTCACTACTCATATATACATCCGTTCCTAGTGCCCGCTGCAAATCTTGCCAGAATATCGATGCGAACTTCGGGTCACGATCAGATACTATGTTGGCCAGCACTCCGTGGAGCCTTAAAATCTCATCAATGTACTTCTCCGCTAGATCAGAGGCTTGATCTGTACTCTTGACCGAAACCAAGTGAGCTACCTTGGTCAAACGATCCACCATTACCCAAACTGCATCATTGGCCCTCCCCGGCCTTGTGGGTAGTCCCGTGATAAAATCCATCGATATCGACTCCCACTTCCACGTCGGTATGGGTAAATTGTGTAACAAACCCGCCGGTACTTGGTGCTCCACTTTGACTCTCTGGCATGAGTTGCACTGACTCACCCACTTTGCTATCTCTCGCTACATCCCAGGCCAATGATAGTACCGTCGAACATCTTGGTACATCTTGGTGCTTCCTGAATGGATGCTTAAGGCAGAAGTATGCGCTGCTCTTAAGATCTCTTGGCGCAGTCCACTTCGATCTGGAAATGTGATCCTTCCATTAAGTAGTAGTGTACCATCATCAGCTAGATGATAATCACTAGCGTTTGGCCCATCCAAACCTCTCAGCTCCTCAGCAATCTTCTTAAGGTTTTTGTCTAATCGATGCTCTTCACGAATTCGTCGTAGAAGACTAGCCTGAGTCACAGCTTGGAGTCCTAGCGGCTCGCTAGACTCTCCCTCCATGGCAAATAATCTCACCTTCTTGAGTTCTTCAGACAATGCTTCCATGTCTTTCTCCACATCAATGTCGACTCTTCGACGGCTCAAGGAATCTACTACAACATTTGCCTTTCCCGGATGATATTGAATCTTCAGATCATAATCGGCGATGAACTCCATCCATCTCCTCTGTCTTAGGTTGAGATCTGATTGTGTAAACAGATATTTAAGACTTTGGTGGTCTGTAAATACCTCGACTGTTTCTCCATACAAGTAGGATCTGTATCCAAATCGTGCGTAGGGTAGTTCTCCTCGTGCTTCCTTAGCTGTCTCGAGGCATATGCAATCACTTTATCATCTTGCATTAGAACACATCCCACTTCAACTCTTGATGCATCTGTATAGACTGCATAAGGTTGATATGCTTCTGGCAGCGCTAACACCGGAGCTATTGTTAAAGCTTCCTTCAACTTCTCCAAAGCTTCTTGCACTTCTTCACTCCAAATAAATGGAACTCCCTTACCGGTAAGTCGTGTTAGGGGTTTAGCAATTGATGAAAACACTTTAACGAACTTCCGATAGTATCCTGCGAGTCCTGAGAAACTCTGTACTTCCGTCACAGTCATGGGCTTTAGCCACTCCTGGATTGCAGTGATCTTCTCCGGATTTGCTGACACTTCTTCCTCAGAAACTCGATGGCCTAGAAATCCAATTTCTCTTTGCCAAAACTTGCACTTACTGAACTTGGCAAACAACTTTTGCTCTCTCAGTCTCTCCAAGACTTTCCTCAAGTGCTCTTGATGCTCCTCAGCACTCCGCGAGTAGATGAGAATGTCATCAGTGAATATTATCACGAACTTATCCAAATAGTCGTGAAACACCTCATTAATTAGTCTCATGAAAACTGCCGGCGCATTAGTGAGCCCAAACGGCATCACTATGAACTCGTACTGACCGTACCTCGTTCGAAACACAGTCTTCATCATGTCTGGCTCAAAGATCCGAATTTGATGATAGTTGGAGGCTAAATCGATCTTCGAAAACTAACTCGCTCCCCTGAGTTGATCCAACAACTCGTCAATGCGCGGTAGTGGGTACTTGTCCTTGATAGTGACATTGTTAATCCCATGGTAGTCTATGCACAACCGCATACTACCATCCTTCTTCTTGACAAACAATACTGGAGCTCCCCAAGGTGACAAACTCGACCGGATAAACCTTTTATCCAACAGGTCCTCCAATTGTGTCTTGAGTTCTGCCAACTCAGTTGGGGCCATACGATATGGTGCCTTTGCAATTGGGGTTGCACCCGGCTCCAGATTGATGGTGAATGGATGACTCCTCTGTGGAGGCAACCCTTACAACGGTCGAAATACGTCCTTATATTCCTTGACCGTGTCAATATCCTTGACCTCCAAGTCCTTCTTGTCATCTCCCCCAACGGCAGTGAGGGTGACAAGGTACACACTCTCCTCATCAGCCACAAAGGCACGCAATCAGTATAAACCCACTCAAATACCCTGTCGGGTAAGTATCAGTTCTGGTAGCGAGCCAGACCTAGCTCTTCGCCACGACATACATAGCCATGATGCATGCCGCAACGGAACTCAGGAAGGACGGACATATCTCTCTTAGTGCGCTTCTTGCAACACCTAACACACAAAACACTCAACTAGAAGATTAGAACCCAGACTAACCTGTTATGGGACCTTTCTGAGATCCTGAAGGTTGAGTCGGCTCTAAACCTAAGGCATATACACTAGCTGGGGTTGCTTGCTTTTTCTTTGGGGGTTCCTTCACAGTCACCGCAAACAAAGCTCGGTTTGGAGGTTGGGCGTTTGGCTTGTTTGGCCTCTTCGGACATGAGGTCACGTAATGGCCGATCTCACCACAAAAGAAGCATGTAACAACTACTTGATTTGGGGTCTGATTTTCCACCTTTGTTGGGCAGAATCGGGCGATGTGTCCAATTTGTCCGCAGACGAAACATCCTCTTGGTTCCATATTCACCGCAGTACGTCCGCCTTGGTTCACAACCATATTGCTTTTTCCCCAGTTACTGTTCCGGTTCCGATTAAACTCGGTTGTATGCTTCCTTCTTCTCTTGACTCTTCTTTAGCTTCTCCAAATCATTCCCTTGCTCTACACTCACAACCCTTTCTTCCAGCTCAGTGACAGTCGCATATGTCACTGCCCGCAGCTTGCTCGAAATCTCCGGTTGAAGTGCATTGAGGTACCTTCGAACAATCGATGCTTCATCATCATTTCCGTTGTACAAGTACTTACGGAGTCTGGTGAACTCTTGTCCGAATTCGAGGACACTCCTCTCTCCTTGTTCTATCCTCAAGAACTGCTTCTCCAATCGATCGCTTGACTCAGGAGAAAAATACTTATTCTCGAACTCCTTCTTGAACGTCTCCCACGTTATTGGCGAATAACGTTAGCGAGAAAGCACCGTATCCCACCATGCTCTTGCATCTTCTTCTAACAAGTTGACTGCGATGCGTCTTCGGTACTCCATAGGGCATTCTGACGTATCAAAGTGCATCTCTAGGTTACGTAGCCACCAATCTGCTTGCATCGTGTCCGTCTCTCCTTTGAACTTTTGGACGCCTAGATCCTTCATCATTTTCACCAACCTCACAAACTGGCCCATCAGCGTCTCAACTAGCGGGTCTCCTTGATTCGGGTGCTGCTGCTGCTGAATCATGTGAGTCAAGAGAGTATGAATCATTGACAAAGTATGTTGAGTCTCCGATGTTCTAGGTGCTCCATTACCACCTTCCTGACCTCCCTGGTCTCCACCTGGCATAGCCAAGTTTGGTTGTATCGCCTACTGCTCGGCGGTTGGATGCCGTGGAGCTTGTGGAAAAATAAACTCTGGCGTATCATAACGCGCAGACGCCACTGGAGAGTGCACTGGTGCATCTCCGGGATATCTCCATCCCCAATTGTACATGTCACTTGGTGTGTAGTAAACATAATCATCATAATACTTTGGCCCATTACTCTCCTGCAAACCCCATTCCTCTGGCTCAAACGGTTGACCCTAATGGTCCGCCTGCCCAAACAGTTGTTCCCAACTCTCCCCTCGCTCTGGTGAAGAGTCTCTCGATCTAGTTCCTTCTGAACCTTGAGCAAACATCAGCATCCATCGATAGCACGATACTTAATCCCATCTACCTAAACTGTTGAACGAACCGGATTCCTAAGTGCCTTATGTGACCATTTTGACTCAAATAAAAAAAAAAAAAGTACGAGTAGGTGAGGCACTTAACCATGCTCTGATACCAAACTTGTAACGCCCCCAAACTGTTCTAGGACTAAACCGCCCCAAACCGGCCGGGTTACGTCACTTGGAAATAATCATCAACGATCTAGCCGAGGACCTAAAACACATTCCGGCCCCTAGCCAGTCCATCGATGATATTTCCACCACTTTAGCCATCACTTAGGCTTTTCAACCCTCGTGACGACCAAGTGTTGAGCCACCCACAATAGGTCGCCATCAACCATAACTCGTACACGAAAATAAAACCAAATACTTTATTAACTTAATCAATATTTGACAAAATTTAACAAAAGATAATAGGATTTATGTCCAGGCTTAATGCCAAAAAGGATTATACATAATATTCTATCAAATATACATACTTTGACTTTACACAAGGCACAAAAACTATCTCCAGGCTCGTATCGTCCAACACGCCCTCTAATTCCCCACTACTGGTCACCTGCAGGAGAGAGTTCTATCGTAAGTAATCTAAGATTACTTAGTGAGTCTCAAGGGTCTTGCAAACGTTAGTTTCCCCATCCCAACCCCAAATCACAAGGAAACACACAACAAGCAAGTAAGCAATCACACAACAAGCAAGCAAGCAACACACAACAAGCAAGCAAGCAACACACAACAAGCAAGCAAACAAGCAAATATTACATGCAGGAGCACATAATCTTCTCAATATAACAATAAGCAAAACAAGCAAAAGAAGTTTTTTTAGCAAGTTTTACTAGGGCCCAGATATTCCGCCTTCCTTTCCCACACACTTTTATCCCTGCCTTGCAGCCACAAAGGCACACAATCAGTATAAAACCACTCAAATACCCGTCGGGTAAGCATCAGTCCTGGTAGCGAGCCAGACCTAACTCTTCGCCACGACATACATAGACATGATGCATGCCGCAACGGCACACAATCAACGCTTGATATCTAGCATGCAACACATCCATCAAGTGGAAATCCCATTTCAACACTTAGGACCAACATGCAATGCATCAACCAAGCCGAAATCCCATTTCTAACTTGATATCTAGCATGAAACACATCAATCAAGCGGAAGTCCCACTTCAACGCTTGAGATAAACTAGGGGATTCCTCACATGCATAAATCCACCAAGAGGATCCCATCCCACTTTGGATTTATCATGCAACACATCAATCAAGTGGGAAATCCCATTTCCACACTTGAGATCAAACATGCAATGCATAAATCAAGCAAAAATCCCATTTCCAACTAAATGTCTAGCATGCAACACATCAATCAAGCGGAAGTCCCACTTCAACGCTTGAGATAAACTATGGAATCCCCCAACCACACACATAGCAAGAAGAATGCAACTACATGCACATGCAAGTCGACCCTAGCTTAGATCTACCACACCAAGATGAGAGGGTCTTCAGGCCATGTTCCATGCTCATAATCACAAAGTCAGTTGGGATTCTAACTTCTCCTATCTTGACTGGGAAGTTATCAATCACTCCAACCACATCCCTCTTGGATCCATCTGCTAAATATAGAAGTTCCTGGCCTTAAAGTCTTCATACCCCAATTTCTCAGCCACTGGGTATGGTATCAATCTCGTGGATTCTTAAGCTTTGTTGGGATAACAGCTTTCCCAATCTCCTTCAAATCCTTCATGTCTTGATCATGATTCTTCTTTGACATCTCAAGCAGAAAATCCTGATAGAGAGGATATGAAGCATAATGTTCCAAAGCAGGCCCTCACTCTTCTTCTTGGTAAGCAATGATAACCTCTTGTATGGCAATCCCTTCCTTCTTCTCAATCACTTCCTCGTGTTGCAAAGCCATCATTTCTTTTTTCTCAATGATTTCCCTTAGTTCTTTCAGCTTTTGTGCCTTGAAATGTCCTGGGAATGGTAGAGGCGGTTTGTAGGTAGAAGGAATGTACTTGACAGGCTTAACAGCTTCAGAATCGTCAACTCGATCGACCACTCGATCAGGCACTCGGTCGAGTGCTGGATCGAGCACATGGTCGAGTGCATTGTCGGATTCAGCCTTCTGTGCACAATCTTCACTCTGGGCTTCAATAAATGATGAATCCCCCCCCCTGAACTTCACTGTCCTCAGTGACAGTTTCCTCATGGATGTGAATGGCTTTTGCAGTGAATTCCCTTGGGTTTTGAACAGCTTTTCCAGGGAGTTGAGTAGTCTTAGGAGCTGAAGTAGAAGCAAGGTTGCTCTCTATATACTTCACTCTGGAATTGAGACCCTCAAACTTCATGTTGAGATCATTATACTGGGATGTTAGCCTTTGGTTCAACTCAGCAAATTGTTTGGCCTCTTCAATCATTCCATTGGCTTGCCCAATCAACATCTGTTGCATCGTTGCTCTTAAGTCTTGTTCCTAGCCTTGGGAGGTCTGAAACCCTGGAGGGGGACACAATTGAGGCTGGAACACTTGATGTTATTGCTTGGGTGCATAGTTGTTTGGCTGTTGAGGCTGTTGAGGTGGGTAGACTTGATCTTGAGGATTGGCTACATTAGTGCTTCTATAGGAGAGATTGTTGTTTTTGAATCCTCCTTGGTTGTAACCTTTGAATCCTCCTTGATTCTGCATGTAGCACAACTCAGCAAACTCCCTATCTCCGTCTTGAACTGGAACCTCTTCTTCACCAATGAAATGAATGGTCTTTTGTTGGCTGAGTAGAATCTTGTCTAGCTTCTCATTGACCATCTTCAAGTCCTTCTTGTACTTCTCCTCTTGATCATTGGAGGTGAACTTTACTGTTCTGTCATTATCTTCATTATAATTCCCATCTGATTGAGCTAGATTCTCTACCAACTCCCAGCCTTCTTCCACATTTTTGTTGAGGAAGTTACCATTGGAGGCTGTATCAAGAAGCATCCTTATCTTAGGTAGAACTGCTCTATACAAAGTTCTGAACAAAGAATCATTGCTGAATCCATGGTGAGGACATTGAGTTTGGAAGTCTTTGAATCTCTCCCATGCCTCACAAAAGCTTTCATTGTTTCTTTGAGCAAAACCAGAAATATCATTCCTCAACCTTGCAGTTCTTGCATTGGAGAAGAACTTGGCTAGAAAAGCTTTCTTGCAAGCATCCCATGTGGTGTTTGCTCCAGTTGGAAGTGTCTTCTCCCATAGATGAGCTTTGTCTCCAAGTGAGAAAGGAAACAGCCTAAGCTTGAAGCCATCTTCACTTACACCATTGATCTTTGTGAGTCCACAAATCATGTCAAACTCATCAAGGTGGTCTAGGGGATCTTCCATTGGCAAACCATGGAACTTATTTGCTTGAATCATAGAGATCAATCCACTCTTGATCTCATAGTTGTTGTTGGCAACTGTAGGAGGCACAATACCAGCTCTTTGGTTATGTGTGTTAGGTGCATCTCCAGCACCAATGTGCCTTGGCCTTTGAACTTTGTTAGCTTGTTGCTCCATTAGCAACTGATTCTCTTGTTCTTGTAAGATTCTTGTTCTCTGCCTTCTCAAATCTCTTGGTAGCCTGTTGATGTGGTCAAGAAGCTTCTAAAGATTTTGATTACCCTTGGACCTTGTTTGCATCAAGTGACTCGATCACGGACTCGGACAGACACTCGGTCGAGCACAGGCTCGAGTGGATGGTCCAACTGACTGAAACGAGACGTCTAATTGTATCCGGGACTTGGCTCGATCGGGTACTCGATCGTGACTCGGTCAAGTAGTGGTCGAGCTGGTGGTCAAGTGGGTACCTGAGAGTCAACACAGACAAGCAGAGGAAGAATTCAAGATTAGTAGTGAACAAGGGAATGAAGGAACTTAATCTTAGACTTGTATAAATCTTAAATGTCACAAACAAACACTCAAATGGGCAACGGCGCCAAATTGAAACATGCTTAATGTGTGGTGGATGATGAATGATGCAAGGTGTTTCAATTACCCTTATGCTGTTGTAGTATAAGAGATGTCAATCCTAAATGAGTGTGATGTAAGCAATCAGGATGTGGAATACTTGTCTAAGTTAAGCCAATTATGTAGGATGTTTGTCACTAACAACCTAATGATGAATATAAAATGCAGAAAGTAAAAGCTACTAAGACTAGAAACTAAATGCAGAGAGAACAGGATGATCAAAGCAGTAATGTAATGAAACAGAAATAGAAACTACAGCAATGCAAGATAAGTACTAAACTAGGATTAATAGAAACTAAATGAATGCAACAGAAATGAAACTACAATGCAACAACAAATGGAACAGGACAGATGCAAAGCATAAACAATAAATACTGGAGAGAGCTAGAGAAAGCACTCGATCGTGCACTGATCGAGTACTAGGTCGAGTGGGTTGAAATCCCAGAACCAAATCAGAACATTAACAAAACAGAGCAGAACGAAAGTAAAGCAAACAACAAGCGATTAAACAGGGTTCAAACAGGTAAATCAATAGATAAGGAAGGTCCTAAGGATGGATTCATGGGCTGGAATCAAGCTATGATTATCTTAAACTGGTCAAGAAACCTCAATCAAACATGAGCTATCTCTAGACAATGATCTCCTAATACAAGTTAATCCAATCTCTTGGCAATATCAATCAAGCTAAGATACTCCCAATCTAGCTCTCACTAGCAAAGATCATATAAAGGCAGGCATTAAAAAACATATCATTATAGTCAAAAATCAACAAAACATCTAATCTCTTAGCATGCTTCATGGTAATCCCTTGATCTAGCCTTATCTAACAACTAAGACATTGGTGTGATGATAAGAAGCTTAAGATCTAACTTTACCTTGTCATATATAAGATTAACATAGAGAATATCTAGCCTAGAAGAGATCTATAACAAACAAGCTTGACCAATCTAAACAACCAAAACCATCATCCAGCCTAACCCATCCTTAAGATCCTAAGCTACTACTCACAATCACAAAACATGATGAACAAAGTCATAATCCCAGAAATCCAAGAAACTTTCATCATTAGATAGATAAGAAAGAGATCTACAATATTGATGAAGGAATCAAACTCGAAATCTTAATGCTTTGAGAGTTATGAAACAAACAAGTATCAACGATTTCTTAAAAATAAACAAAAGTGGCTAAGAGATCTAAGGAATAAAGATGCAAAAAGAATAATTCCCAAAAGGGTAAATACTAGGTCTAGGTTTGTTGTACTCTCTTCTTGGTGGCTGCAGGGTACAAGGCTTTATATAGAAAAAAGAGTGGAAGCCCTAAAAATGCTAAAAGACAAAAAAGAAGGGCGGCTCGGTCAACTCGACCCTGTGCTCGGTCGAGTGCATGGTCGAGTGGGTTCTTCTCCTGCTTCTTCCATCCGGTCGAGTCCTTCTCCGCACACGGTCGAGTGTCTGGTCGAGTGGGCGGTCGAGTGGACTTCTGGACCTTGATTCTTCAGTTCTAGCTCCCTTGTTTTCTCCTCTTGATAACTTCAATCCTCTTCAGCATTGCTTCCATGCTCCTTAGGCTCCAAAATCACCTGTTTATGCAAGAAAATATACAAATGCAATGCAACTATACTCTAATGCATGAACAGTCCTAAAGCTATGCAATAATGGCCAAAATGGATAGCAAAAGATGCAAAAGATTTGAATATATTAAGGGAAAAGAAGGTAAAATATATGAAGATCAACACCCCCAAACTTAGTATTTGCTTGCCCTCAAGCAAATAAACAAGACATAAGAAGGTAGGTGAGGTTTGAAAGTGGGATCTCAGCTCCTAAAGCTTGCCAATAAACTAGCTAGAATCAATGTCCAAGTTACTAGTACTATGATGCAAGTTGAATGAACTGTACTTAAAGATTTTTGACAAGCCTATCACAACCTTTACCGATTTGAGCCTTAGATATCCACATGCATTCATATCAACCATTTCCTTTAACATTCATTAAACAAGAACACGAATCAATCCTATGCTATGCTTAAACTCATTTGGCTTGGTAATAAAGGTTTAGAGACAGTGATGGTCTCTATTTAGAGTGGGGCTTATCAATAACAAGGTTCTCTCATAAAAAATGGATTGAGCTTTAGAAGAAGGCTAAAGGTTAGAACACTTAGACACATACAAGAATAAAACCTTGTCTACTCAAAGATACCCAAAGTGTTTATCCTATCATTCTAATCCCAAATTGTCCTAGTTCTACCCTTTATCTTCATCTCTTCTCAAATCCCTTTTCTCTTTTGTTTCTAAGCCTTAGGAGAGGTTTCTTATTTGAATCAACTAGTGGAATGGGGGTTTCTTTCTTATTGCTATGGTTCCCTTTTCTTCTTATTTCTTAAGACATAAAAGCTTTTTGCTATACTCTTCTTTTCTTTGACTAGAACCATCTTTAAACAATCTTATACTTCCCATTCTTTCACTAGAGCTTTACTTAAACACATTCCCCTCCTAAAGACTTTAACATTTTCTTTCTCTTTTTCCTCTTTTCTTTTCTTTTCTTTTTCAAACAACCAAGTCCCAAACCGAACAATAAAACCACCTAGTCCTATCTAGTTTGAAAAATGCAAACTAGAACTACACAAGGCATTACTCTTGTCAGTTCAAACCTAACACATTCTACCAAGCTCAATCCCAAAATAGGCCTTACACACTCAAGAATAAATTTGGCTTGAAAGAAGGATAGGTTAAGGGTAGGAAAACTGATTCCTAATAAGGAAATCAACTACTTGGATCAACAAGAGTGGTAAAAGGAAAAAGATGATCCAAATATGTATATGGTATCCATGAGTTCTAAGCAATGCACAAGTTGATAATTGAAAGTTAATATTAGGTTCTTATAAATAGGAAATAGCATCAAATCACAACATGCTTCAATTTAGACCAAATGCAATGGTGGAATTCAAGGCTTGGTTCAATCTTATGCTTCTAACTACTCAACTAGCATCAAAGTACTATTAACTTGGGCATTGATCCTAGTTTAGTGAATTGAGCAAGCTAACAAGGCAAAACTCATCATAGATCCCTAATGCAAATATTAAACAGTCCTACATGAAACATGCTAAACAAGATACTAATATGCAATGCAAATTACATGAACACTCTTTTTTTATAAAGATTTTTGAAAAAAATTTCAAATTTTTAGGGTTTTTCAATGCCTTAGATGTAATGCAAATACTAACATGATGATGCTAAAAATTTGAAATAAGAAAACAAAACACAACATCAAATACTATCTCAAACCCTCTCCCAAACTTAAATTACACAGTCCCTGTGTAAGAGAAATTTGAAAGAGGATTCAAGACTAAAAATAAAACACAGCATAATATGCAATGATATTTACAAAGGTAAGGTGATAGTGGTACCTCATGGATTGTGGAAGAAGCTATCCACATCCTCACTCATGCTCTCATAGGTGTAGTGGGGGTCTTGTGGTTGAATTGGAGGTGGAGATGGCAACTCGACTATGGCCATCAACTGGTACTCGGTCGAGTGCCCGGTCGAGTGCCCGGTCGAGTGGCATGGTCGAGTTGGTTG
>NC_025696.1:32562742-32642195 GCF_000633955.1 Camelina sativa
GCAAGAGGGCTGGATCCATGAAGTATTGGGGTGGGAAGGGAGGGTAACCTGGATAGCCTGGATAGCCTGCTGGAGCTGGGAAGCCATAGGGAGATCTGGGTAGGTACTCGGTCGAGTGGTTGCTCAAGTGAACTGGTCGAGTGCCTCGAAGATTGTTGATCTCGGCGACTTGAACTTCTCCTCCTCTGAATTGGCTCGTGCATTGAAGCTCTAGCTGGTTCCACTGGGTTTTCAGCTCTTGACATTGCTCTAGTTGAGCTACTCCTTCTCAAAGGGCTAGATGGTGTTGGTGATGAGTTTCCACTCTCCAATTCAGCAATCTCCTTCTTTAAACCGTTGATTGACTTGGTCTTCTTTCCCATCTTTTTCTTCAGCTTCTCAAAGTTCCTCCCATGCCACTTGTTCCACTTTTGTAGGAGTGTCAACCTCTTGCTAGTCTCTCTCACTCCTCTACTATCTCTTGGGTTAGGCTCATAATCTTCAAAGTAAAACTGCTCTTCCCCATCAGCCATTTCCACATCTCCACCTTCATCTACTCTCACTTGGGCTGCCCCATCAAACAGGAACTCATCAGCTGGCCAAAAGTCAATGTTTTCCCCTTCTTGTACGGTGGTGAGCTTTTGATTAGGTAGAAAAAGCTGGCTTTTCCCAATTGTTGGAAGCTCAAAATTGAAAAGGTGATTTGCTTGATGCATCTCCTTGGCTAGTATTAGGGTAGAGGTGAGATAGTTGGAATCAATCCACCTTGGCATGACCTTCTCTCCCTTGAGTGGCACCTTAGCAGCTAGTAGCATTAGGGTGATGATTCCTCCAATGGTTAGAGTTCCCATTGAGCCCTTCTTGTAAAGCTTGCTCACCTAGCTTCTCAAATAAATCATGTGGTCAATGAGCACTATTGCAAGATCAGTCTCCACACTGCTCCCAAGGATGATGGTTCTATCTCTTGCTTGAAGGATGATTCCATTGAGAGCCATATCAATCATCTTGAGCTCACCCTCATTGAGATTTACAGTCTCCTTCCTAGCAAAGAAGATGTTTGCTAAGGCCTTGTGGAAGTACCTTAGGACTGGGCTTCTTATCTTGGAACTCTTGGTCTTGGAGGATGAGTAGGTGATGTTATCTCCAATGGTTTCCCAAACAGCATAGAGCTCTTCTCTTGGTATGACCACGCTCCTCTCACTACCAACTTCAAATCCAAAGATGTTGGCTATGTTTTTGAGTGAAAGCTCATATCTCTTTCCCTTGATGGTGAACTCACAACGCCCATGACCAAATTCTTTGTCCTTCTTTAAGTAAGAGTGCATCTTGATGGTGGCTAAGAACTCACAGCTTTCTTCTCTATAACCCTCCATGCAAAGCCCCATGAACTTGCTTAGGTTGCACTTCTCAAAAAGAAACTCCACATCTTCAGAAATTCCAAGCTTCTCCATGGTTTCCATGTGTGGATACCTTGTTCCTTGAAAGCCCATTCTCATGAAAACTTCATAGAGCTGTCTTGGAGTTAAGCCACATGATTCTTCTTCTCCATCATCTTCTCCTTCTTCTTCATCTTCTTCCTCTTCACTCTCACTTTCAACCTCCTCTTGTTGAGCCTCAACTGCTGGCCTCTTCCCTTTTGCCTTGTTTCTCCTCATGTGCTCCCTAAGAGTGTACTCCATCTCTTCTTTACTCTCAGTTTGCTCAGGGTCTTCCTCAGCTGACTGATGTTTTTCTCTCGCAAGTTCACTCGACCGCCTTCTTGAGCTAGCACTCGGTCGTTTGCCTGCTCGAGTGGTAGGTCGAGTGCTTTTGCCAGCTTCTTTCCTTGATGCAAGATGAGCATCACGACGATCTAGGGAGCGATCAGCAACTTGTTGAGACATTCTTGTAGACCTTGAAGACATTTTGGAAGAGAACTTGAAAGGAACAAACTCAAAACTCAAAGTCAATAGGTTAGTAACCCAAAAACCAAAAAGAACTAAACTTTGAGTAAAGAGATAAACTTGGAAGAGATTTTAAGCAAGGATCATTATTGTTTTAAGCAAATGAGAGAGTGTGAGAAGCATATGATTGAGTATAGCCCTATATAAAGAAGCTAAGGGGACAAGGAGACAAGGGTGGAGCGTCCATACCATTCAAATTTGAATTGAGAATCTTTGACTCACTTTTTGCTGCCACTCGACCCTACTACTCGATTGCACGTCATCGAGTGCTTGACCAAAATTTGAAATTTGAACCTTTTTCTCCCTCCACTCGATCATGCAAGAGAAATGGGAATCGAGTGGGCCTTGGTGTCCATACAACTCGATCGAGTACCTCTCGTGGGCCGGTCGAGTGGGCTTGCGAGTCTACTTCCTCAAGTCCAAATTTCTCCAAACCTATCTACACTTTCATTAAAAAGCCTGCCAAACACAAACATAAAACAAAAATATCAAAACTACAAGGAAGATAAAACATATGTACAATAATACATTAGGGACTTCCTCCCTAGTGAGCTTGTTTAAAGTCACTAAGCTTGACTTTTGATGCTTTTTCAGGCTTGGTTTAGATACCAAGGAGGTGATGAAATCCTCCCTGGCACCTCTTGATCACTGTGAAGTTGACCCTTGATCAATTCACCTTTAACACATGAACCATGTTTCTTCTTAATCTTGAGCCTTGGTCTTGCCTTCTTCAAAGACCTCTTGTTAAGCTTAACTTGGAGATGCTTCACCAGATCAGTCAACTCTTGAACTGAACCCTTGAGCTTTTCTACTGCTTCCTCTTGAGATGGGAGATTAGCCTTTGGAGTTGCTACTTCACTTGAGACCTCATGACCACCTTTGCTTTTGATAGTAAAAGGTTGATCATTGATAGAGGGCAAGTTGGTTGGGTTATTGATGTCAAACTTCATAATGAAGTCTTCAGTAAGGTGGAGCTTGATAGTCCCCATCTTAACATCAATTACAGCCCCAGCTGTGGCTAGAAATGGCCTCCCCAAGATGAGAGGGTCTTCAGGCTCATGTTCCATGCTCATAATCACAAAGTCAGTTGGGATTCTAGCTTCTCCTATCTTGACTAGGAAGTTATCAATCACTCCAACCACATCCCTCTTGGATCCATCTGCTAGAGTAACATAGAAGTTGCTGGCCTTAAAGTCTTCATACCCAACTTTTCAGCCACTGAGTATGGCATCAAACTCACTGAAGCTCCTAGGTCACATAGACATTTGTTGAAGAGCATGTAGCTGATGGAGCAAGGTAGGTTGAATGAGCCTGGATCCTTAAGCTTTGTTGGGATAACAGCTTTCCCAATCTCCTTCAAATCCTTCATGTCTTGATCATGAGCCTTCTTCTTTGACATCTCAAGCAGAAAGTCCTGATAGAGAGGATAAGGATCATACTGTTCCAAAGCAAGCCCTCTCTCTTCTTCTTGGTAAGCAATGATAACCTCTTGTATGGCCATCACTTCCTTCTTCTCAATCACTTCCTCTTGTTGCAAGGCCATCATTTCTTTTTTCTCAATGATTTCCCTTAGTTCTTTCAGCTTTTGTGCCTTGAAATGTCCTAGGAATGGAAGAGGCGGTTTGTAGGCAGGAGGAATGTACTTGACAGGCTTAACAGCTTCAAAATCTTCAACTCGATCAAGCACTCGGTCGAGTGCTGGATCGAGCACCTGGTCGAGTGCATTGTCGGATTCAGCCTTCTGTGCACAATCTTCACTCTGGGCTTCAATAAATGATGAATCCCCCAGCCTGAACTTCACTGTTCTCAGTGACAGCTTCCTCATGGATGTGAATGGCTTTTGCAGTGAATTCCCTTGGGCTTTGAACAGCTTTTCCAGGGAGTTGAGTAGTCTTAGGAGCTGAAGTAGAAGCAAGGTTGCTCACCATATACTTCACTCTGGAATTGAGACCCTCAAACTTCATGTTGAGATCATTATACTGGGATGTTAGCCTTTGGTTCAACTCAGCAAATTGTTTGGCCTCCTCAATCTTTCCATTGGCTTGCCCAATCAACATCTGTTGCATCATTGCTCTTAAGTCTTGTTCCTGGCCTTAGGAGGTCTAAATCAACATCTGGACTTGATCTTGAGGATTGGCTATATTAGAGCTTCTATAGGAGAGATTGTTGTTTTTGAATCCTCCTTGGTTGTAACCTTTGAATCCTCCTTGATTATGCATGTAGCACAACTCAGCAAACTCCCTATCTCCATTTTGAACTGGAACCTCTTCTTCACCAATGAAATAAATCGTCTTTTGTTGGCTGAGTAGAATCTTGTCTAGCTTCTCATTGACCATCTTCAAGTCCTTCTTATACTTTTCCTCTTGATCATTGGAGGTGAACCTTACTGTTCTGTCATAGTCTTCATTATAATTCCCATCTCATTGAGCTAGATTCTCTACCAACTCCCAGCTTTCTTCCACATTTTTGTTGAGGAAGTTACCATTGGAGGCTGTATCAAGAAGCATCCTTATCTTAGGTAGAACTCCTCTATATAAAGTGCTGAGCAAAGACTCATTGCTGAATCCATGGCGAGGACATTGAGTTTGGAAGCCTTTGAATCTCTCATGCCTCACAAAAGCTTTCATTGTTTCTTTGAGCAAAACCAGAAATCTCATTCCTCAACCTTGCAGCTCTTGCATGTGAGAAGAACTTGGCTAGAAAAGCTTTCTTGCAAGCATCCCATGTGGTGATTGCTCCAGTTGGAAGTGTCTTCTCCCATAGATGAGCTTTGTCTCCAAGTGAGAAAGGAAACAGTCTAAGCTTGAAGCCATCTTCACTTACACCATTGATCTTTGTGAGTCCACAAATCCTGACAAACTCATCAAGGTGGTCTAGGGGATCTTACATTGGCAAACCATGGAACTTATTTGCTAGAATCATAGAGATCAATCCACTCTTGATCTCATAGTTGTTGTTGGCAACTGTAGGAGGCACAATACCAGCTCTTTGGTTATGTGTGTTAGGTGCATCTCCAGCACCAATGTGCCTTGGCCTTTGAACTTCATTAGCTTTGTTGTTCCATTAGCAACTGATTCTCTTGTTCTTGTAAGATTCTTGTTCTCTACCTTCTCAAAGCTCTTGGTAGCCTGTTGATGTGGTCAAGAAGCTTCTGAAGATTCTTATTACCCTTGGACCTTGTTTGCATCAAATGACTCAATCACGGACTCGGACAGACACTCGGTCGAGCACAGGCTCGAGTGGATGGTCGAACTGACTGAAACAAGACATCTAATTGTATCCGGGATTTGGCTTGATCGGATACTCGATCGTGACTCGGTTGAGTAGTGGTCGAGCTGGTGGTCGAGTGGGTACCTGAGACTCAACACAAACAAGTAGAGGAAGAATTCGAGATTAGTAGTGAACAAGGGAATGAAGGAACTTAATCTTAGACTTGTATAAATCTTAAATGTCACAAACAAACACTCAAATGGGCAACAGCGCCAAATTGAAACATGCTTAATGTGTGGTGGATGATGAATGATGATAGAGATATGTGATGATGAACAGGTGGAATGCAAGGTGTTTCAGTTACCCTTATGCTGTTGTAGTATAAGAGATATCAATCCTAAATGAGTGTGATGTAAGCAATCAGGATGTGGAATACTTGTCTAAGTTAAGCCAATTATGTAGGATGTTTGTCACTAACAACCTAATGATGAATATAAAATGCAGAAAGTAAAAGCTACTAAGACTAGAAACTAAATACAGAGAGAACAGGATGATCAAAGCAGTAATGTAATGAAACAGAAATAGAAACTACAGCAATGCAAGACAAGTACTAAAGTAGGATTAATAGAAACTAAATGAATGCAACAGAAATTAAACTACAATGCAACAACAAATGTAACAGGACAGATGCAAATCATAAACAATAAATACTGGAGGGAGCTAGAGCAAGCACTCGATCGAGCACCGATCGAGTACTAGGTCGAGTGGGTTGAAATCCCAGAACCAAAACAGAACATTAACAAAACAGAGCAGAACGAAAGTAAAGCAAACAACAAGCGATTAAACAGGGTTCAAACAGGTAAATAAATAGATAAGGAAGGTCCTAAGGATGGATTCATGGGCTGGAATCAAGCTATGATTATCTAAAACTGGTCAAGAAACCTCAATCAAACATGAGCTATCTCTAGACAATGATCTCCTAATACAAGTTAATCCAATCTCTTGGCAATAACGATCAAGCTAAGATACTCCCAATCTAGCTCTCACTAGCAAAGATCATATAAAGGCAGGCATTAAACAACAAATCATTATAGTCAAAAATCAACAAAACATCTAATCTCTTAGCATGTTTCATGATAATCCCTAGATCTAGCCTTATCTAACAACTAAGACATTGCTGTGATGATAAGAAGCTTAAGATCTAACCTTACCTTGTCAGATATAAGATTAACATAGAGAATCTATAACAAATAAGCTTGACCAATCTAAACAACCAAAACCATCATCCAGCCTAACCCATCCTTAAGATCCTAAGCCACTACTCACAATCACAAAACATGATGAACAAAGTCATAAACCCAGAAATCCAAGAAACTTGCATCATTAGATAGATAAGAAAGAGATCTACAATATTGATGAAGGAATCAAACTCGAAATCTTAATGCTTTGAGAGTTATGAAACAAGCAAGTATCAAAGATTTCTTAAAAATAAACAAAAGTGGCTAAGACATCTAAGCAATAAAGATGCAAAAGGAATAATTCCCAAAAGGATAAATACTAGGTCTAGGTTTGTTGTACTCTAAAAAGTCTTTTCTTGGTGGCTGCATGGTACAAGGCTTTATATAGAAAAAGGAGTGGAAGCCCTAAAAATGCTAAAAGACAAAATAGAAGGGCGGCTCGGTCAACTCGACCCTGTGCTCGGTCGAGTGCATGGTCGAATGGCTTCTTCTCCTGCTTCTTCCATCCGGTCGAGTCTTTCTCCGCACACGGTCGAGTGTCTGGTCAAGTGTGCGGTCGAGTGGACTTTCGGACCTTGATTCTTCAGCTCTAGCTCCCTTGTTTTCTCCTCCTAATAGCTTCAATCCTCTTCAGCATTGCTTCCATGCTCCTTAGGCTCCAAAATCACCTGTTTATGTAAGAAAATATGCAAATGCAATGCAACTATACTCTAATGCATGAACAGTCCTAAAACTATGCAATAATGGCCAAAATGGATAGCAAAAGATGCAAAAGATGTGAATATATTAAAAGAAAACAAGGTAAAATATATGAATATCATCACACTTAGAAGAAAACTCACTCTTTTCTCTTCTCTATCTCTCGCCAACAGCCTCTAGGTGTCTCTCTCTCTTTTTCTCTCCAAGTGAGAAAATGAGAGGCTATTTATAGAGAGGGTTAGGCGAGGCATGCATGCCACACGCAGGGGGTTAGGTGTCATCACCACATTACTCCATCAACACTTGGCACAAGAGAGACAGTGTGGTGTCACTCTCTCATCACTCCTTGCATGCATGAGTGGAGAATATTTCCTCCCACTAACAAAAATTGAGTTGCATATGCTCCACCACTATCTTCTTCTTCTTACCACACAAATGGAATATTCTCCTCCACTATCTCCAAGAGACAAAATCGAGTGGAGGAATATTCCTCTCCACTTTCTCTTTTTTTTTGCGATTAAATAATCGCTAGTGGAGTCTCCACTAATTAATTAATTAATGATTAATGAGTCTCCATCTCTCTTTACTAACTCCGCTTAATAAAATATTATTTTAGCGGGTTATTTCTTAGCAGTTCTTCTCTGCTTCCAATCTTTCCCTCTTGATCCCTTCCCGGATCAATTCCTCAGAAAATTTTATTCCGGAGTGAGGGTTATTACACCTACTCCATTTTGTTTGCTTTCCAAATATTTTCAGTTGAACAATAATAAGCATTTTTAAAATGCTTACTTTGAATCTTCAATTATATATTTTGAACAGTATTCTCTATAAGATTGCTTTATTATCAATAAATTACTATGGTATTTTTTCAATAATATTGCTGATTTGTTCTCCAATGATTTTTTGTATTGTTAAGATTTGAGTGCTTAGTTTTTTCCTTTACTTTTGGAGATTGTTGTAAATTATCAATTTACTAATATAGAAATCTTTAAATTAGTAAATTCAGGATCTCTTTCAACAGAGACAATGATGATGATTTAGACTTCTAAGAACCATAGCTTTCAATGGAGTACATGATGAAGAAATCTACTTTGAAGTAGCAGCAGTTTCATCATGCATCTATCAATTAAGAGACATTTTACACTGAGTCAAATTTTTATTTTAACTATATTTCATCATTGAAATATTTTATGGTTCTGCAAAACGTAATCTTTTGTTATGTTTCTCTTTTCATTTAAATATACTTTAATTCAAGTAGTCTGTAGAATTGAATATAGTACTTTATAATTATTATTTAAACAATTATACACTACAGTTTCAAACTTTTAATTTAATTATATTTTTAAATTAAACCAATGCATGGATGTATTCAAGTCAAAAAAATAAACATTTACATACTTCCAAAACTTTTGCTTTGATTCTGTAAATTTCCAACTGACATTAAGAAAAAGACATAAATTTTGGACGTAACTTCCAATCACTATTCATTTTCCTCTTTTCTAGATAGATCCAACTGACATTTTTTTTTTTTAAGTGTTCATTGTCTAATGTCTCAATTAAGATGTTCTAAAATTATACTTGGTAACAAAGCAAGAGCGTTCACTACAGATCCAGCACTGTAAGTTCATAATATTTCTATATTATGATATATTTTAAATATGGAATTCATCTCTATAAGACATTTCAACTATTATTTTACTTTATCTTTCGCAGTCTTTGTTTTCATGAGACATGAGAAGATGAAGATTATAACAGGTCAGAAGAAGAAGAAAGTGATTCAAATGAATCGATGTAACATTAAGATTTGCTACCTTAAAATTAGTTTCGTAATAATCTTTAATTTCCTTCTTATTAGAAAAAGTTCTTCAATTAGTTATTGTAATTTTGAACCTTTAATTGCGGTAATATTTTTTCATTAAATCTTCTACTTAGTTACATTTATGTCGAAAGATATCTTTATTACCAATTTATTGTTACATTTTTTAAAGATATTTTCGACAGAAACTGATTATGAATGACCTATGCATGCCATTTTTAAAGTGAACAACATTGACTAAAACCAATGCATGCCATTTATAAAACTGTAAGATTTGGATCCCCATTGTTTTACTTTATTGTTTTCCCTAGCTAAACTTATTACATAAAGATTTGATAAGATAATTGGTAAACGAATATTGACCCAAGATATCAGAGAATATATGCGGTTATTTAATATTTTCCAATACTATTATTTTCTCTTTATTAACAAATCGTCGTAACGATTCATAAACGACGTATATGGCCTACAAAAGAAAGCAATATATGACATTTCAGAAGGTACCTTCTAGGCTTCTAAGGATTCTTTTCGCAAAAAATTATCAAAAACATCTGTCACACAATATGGTTGCATATGATAGAGTTAAGGATCTACATTTATGGAGATCTGGTTCAAAGATTCAAGTAAATTTCTTAAGGAAATGGAGAAAGGAGTCTGAGGAAGGTGCCACAATTCAACTAATCCTTTTTGATGTGTTTGTAAGTATATATACATTATCTCCGTAGAATCAATTATGTTAGAGAAAATATTAAAACTATTTGTTTCACTAATTGTTTAATCTTCTTTGATATAGGATGACAAGATTGAAACAACGATTACTCCGGATCTGTTCGAAATTTTCAATAATCAAATGGCTGAAAATGATTGGAAAATTGTATCAATTTTTCTGTCTGTTACAATGATAGACGTCTTAAGCACACTGAATGTGATTACAAGATCATGTTCATCAATGACACCATCGTGGAAAATTCAGCAGTGATTTCCAACAATCACTTTTTTAAGTTCAAAACTCTTGACAGAGTTTTAGAAGGATATCATGCTATATTAAATCTCCCAGTATAAGTTTCCAACAATATATAGTCGTATTTGTACCTTTATATATTTTACCGTATTGTAATAATAATCTAAGAAAAATATTTTCGTTTTCTATTAGACATCATGGGTGAAATCGTCAATGTCGAACCAATCATTCATGCACATGATCCAAATGTGGAGGTTTCAAATGAGATTATGAAGATCTTACGGTTTTCTCTAAGAGATTTGAGGTAAGTTAACATTTGCACTGAAATCTTAGGTCAGTTATATATGAAACAATATTTAACTTTACTATATACTGAAAGTATGTTTGATTGTTTCGTAGTGGTATGGAGATACAGTGTGTGGCATATAATGAGACAGCCAGATTTTTTACCAACAATTGGTTAGCAACAAAATGTTATCATGTTGTTTCAGTCTTGCAGTTTTGGCATGCCAAATACCCAAGTTCCGGTAATTAAATTTGAGTTTATATAATTGTTATTCTACATTGGTATGGAGAGTAATATTAATGAGTATCGTAGACCAGTCGAATGTTTATACCACAAGTACTGTAGTTATTGTACAGTAATATATAGAGACTTATTATATTGGAAATATTTAATTCTTTTAAATTTTATATAAACCTGATATACCTTTTGTATTAATAGGTCAAAGAATTGAACTGTATTCTACCCCATTGGTATCAAAGATTCATTTTAATCCACCAGTGGCAGAAGTCCAAGATTTCAAGATGAGGTGATTTGATAAATTTCAATATTGACATAGATGACAGAAAAATAAAAGAATAAGTGACTAATATTATCCAACTGAAATTATGCAGGCTTGAGTACAACCAAGGTTCTGAAGATGGTGGAACTGATTGAGAGAATGTTTTTTTTTTTAATTTTTAATTCAATAAGAAAACTATGTGTGTCCTTTTGTTTTTTATTGTTAAGATTTGAATCTAAGTTAAAACTGTAAGATTTTTAGTTGCATAACTAGATTTGTGTTGGAACAAATATTTGTTTTTATTGTGAGTTTCATTTCTATGAAACTTATTGACTTCAGTTTAAATAAATATATACTTTTATATATATATAATATACAAATAATAAGTTAGCAAGATTTAAATTCCTCCCAAATCTCACTATTAATACGATACTGGATAAGGATATAGATTTTAACACATTGTAGAGGCCAATACATAAACATTTTTTGTATCTTTATAAATTATAAAGCTTTAACAATCGTTACTGTTTCGAATATGTTCACGATCTTTTTATTAATCTTCTCGTAAATATGTCCATTAGGTATTCAACACCTAAAAAAATATCTTTATAAAGTTAACATATATAGAAATATAATTTATATTTCACTGGAAAGATTTTATAATTATTCTCTAAGACAAACGAGTATATTTACTGTTACGTAATATAGGAACTAACCATAGTCAGAGATTCTCCTTAATATATATATTACAGAAAATACTGTCCAAAAGAGGATGATGATTTGATTTGTATCATAATCTAATCTTCAAATCTATCTAATGGAATCTGCATATCTATAAAATATTTCAACATCTAATGGAAAGAAATAAAAAATAGTGGAAGCCCCTCTACGTTAGACATATGTACGTGAAGGGACTCTTCCAACTCCCTTCTCTTCAAAAAAAGCAATAACAATCCTTACAATTTCCTATCACCAAAAACACATACTTCCATTCTCTCCAAAACCAAAACAAATTTCATTTGAGAAAATGGTTATCACAAGAATTGCTGATCTCAGTCCGGGAAGGACCAATTGGAGGATCATCACTAAGGTCTTGAGTACTTGGAAGACAAATGATTTTTTCGAAAAAAGGGTCATGCTCTTGGTGGATAAAGAGGTAAATCTCAACTTTGTATATTCTTTATACCCATTTTATAGCCAAAAACTTTGTTTGAGTGCATGAAAAGTGAGTCTAAGATAATTTCCATTTTGGACATGCAAGGGTCACACGATTGAAGCAACTGTAATCCACAATCCGCGATTGAAGAATGTTCCAAGATATATCTACGACGGTATATGGTATTGGATTGATAAATTTAAGGTCATCAATCCAACACTCAGAGAGAGAAACACAACACATCCTTACCAAATCAAAATTATCGAGGAAACTGAGATGATCATAAAAGCAGATGAGGGGGAGGGTGACTTTTATCGCTTCAAAGACTTTGATGACATTAAAAACGGTAGATCGTTGGACGGTTCATCCTTTGGTTAGTCCATTCACTTTGCCAAATTTCTAATTCGTTTTTCTGATCATAGAGGCATTCTCAAAAGTGCCCCTTTTTCCATACCCCTTTTTAAAAATACCCCTTCATGTTGACCATTTTTAAAAATACCCCTCTTTATATACAAAATGACCAAATTACCCTTTTTTGAGTGACAGCAAGAATGTACAGTCATCAAAAAAAAAAAAAATCCCGCAAAAATAAAAATTTTTTCCCGCCAAAAATATTGAAATTTATACCTTTTAAAAACCTTGTAAACGCTTTTAAAAGTTTTTTAAAAGCGTTTACAAGGTTTTTACATGGTTTTTAAACACATTGTAAACGCTTTTAAAAACTTTGTAAATGCTTTTAAAAGGTACTTTTTAAAAGCGTTTACAAGGTGTTTAAAAACCTTTTAAAACCCTTTTAAAAATCTTATAAAAACTTTTACAAGGTTTTTAAAAACATTGTAAAAGCGTTTACAAGGTGTTTAAAAACCTTTTAAAATTTTTTTAAAAACCATTTGAAAACCTTTTAAAAACCTTTTAAAAACCTTTTAAAACCTTTTAAAAATATTTTAAAAATCTTGTAAAAGCGTTTACAAGTTGTCTAAAAAACCTTTTAAAACTCTTTAAAAAATCTTGTAAAAGCCTTTACAAGGTGTTTATAAGGTGTTTATAAGGCTTTTATAAGGTAGAAACCTTATAAAACCTTTTAAAAACCTTGTAAATTTTTTTTGACAGGAAAATTTTTTTTGTCGAAATTTGTTATCAAAATTTTTTTGACAAAAAAATTTTGGCGGGAAAATTTTTTCGAAAACTTTTTTGGCGGGAAAATATGTCGGAAATTTTTTGGCGGGAAAATTTTATTTTTCTTTTTATTGATAAAATAATTTTCATCTAAGGGTAAAATGGTCATTAAAAATTAAAAGAGGGCAAAAATAAAAATGACCAGAAAAGAGGGTATTTTTGAAAAAGGGTATATCAAAAGGGGCATTTTTAACAAATTCTCTCATATTTACATATATTAAATTTTACATATATTTATTTGTATTATTACAACATAGATGTATGTGGCTGTATAATTGATGTGAAGCATCAACCTAACGATGGTAGTGCCAACGGTTATGATGAAGTAGTCTTTACTCTCCTCAATGGCAGGTACTAAATTTGGTTTAAACTTGGCTCTGTGTTGTTACATTTACATGTGTTCTTATTGATTTTTACTCCATCAATTAGAATTATCATATTTAGATACTAAGAAGATAATAACCTTAGTTATATTTTTTTAATAAAAATAGGAATGACACGCTTAAGTGTTGTGCAAAAAGGTTGTATGCTGAGTATTTTATGTATTATTGGAGATTAAAAGGATGACATTTTACATACACAACCGAGCCAGTGTTTTGTATTTTACGTTTTTGGAATGTTGGTGTTATTGGAGGTATGTATCGATCTTAGATTTTATTGTAATAAATTCTATTATCAAATTTAATAGAACATTTTGACTATGATAGGGAAACCATGCATTGTCAATCGCAATGGCTCATCAAGGATCTCCATAAAACCAAACATTGCTGGTTTGGAAAATCACAAAACAAAGTAAGTTTAAAAAGTAAATATTTATAATATCTTCTTAATATGTTCAGCTCTAAGATAAATTGCTCATATATTCAGCTCTGAATTCGCGGCGTGGTATTACATAAGGAACCTGGTGGGACATCAAGATGAAGCTACATGAACAATTATATAAGGAGATCAAGGATAAAGTCGTTATTTATAAGTGAAACCTATGCATTTATCCTTTTATGTATTAAAACCTAAGTGTTGTTGGACCATGACTCTTCTTTTGTTTTGTTGTACTCCGGATCTTGACGTCTATTTAGATAATTATGTTTGGTATGTTTTAAAATGAAACCATCTCACTCGTGGAAACCTTTTACGGTATAAGGAAATGCATATATGCATTAAAATTATTACTTACCACAATTGATTAAAAAATTTATCTAACATATTAATCTACTCATTTAAAATATGAAAGGTGAATTATATCTAAGAAACTAAATTAGGAATAAATATATTTTTAATTACTGTTGTAATTAAACGCAATCACAACAACTAACAAAATTATCCTTCTCCATCTCATTTTGTGCAAAGAAGGTTTTTAGACCTTCTACTACCCAGAAATTTTCTAAACATACTGATAAATCATTGAATATGAAACAGAGGAAAGATGAATGTGAGAACAAAACTCACAAAACTCCACATTTTTCAAACAAAGAGAAGAAATCTCGGGTAACTCCATTTTATGAAAACGAAAATCCAGCACAGCCATTTCTTGGATCTAATAATACAGTCCCTATAAAATCTGCACTTCGTCGAGTGTTGAAAGATATAACAAATATCACTGAAAGTAATAAAAGTGTTAGCAAATCTACAGAGCAGTCAGAGAGGATGTCAACATGTGAAAAAAATGGGATAAAAATTGCATTAACACCATCCACTTCAAGAAAAGAACTCCATGGTATGTAACTCTTTAGTATATATTATACATAATCAAATAACTCCATCAATTTAAAGCATTTCTTATTTTTTGTCAGGTTCTGTTGATGCATCTCCTACAAATATTGGATCTAATAATACAGTCCCTATGAACTCTGTATCCGGTCGAGTGTTGAAGGATTTAACAAATATCAGTGATAGTAATACAAGTGTAATCAAATCTACAGAGCTGTCAGAAAGGAGGTCAACATATGAAAATAGTAGCAGAATCAATACATTAACACCATCGACTTCAACAAAAATCATCTATGGTATGTACCTCTTAATTATAGATTATAGATAATTATTTAACTCCATTAATCCATAGTATTTCTTATGTTGGTAAGGTTCTGGATATGCACCTCCTACCAATATAGATTTTGCAGATTGTGATACACCTAATGTATGCATTTCTCCAATCCGGCGTTTGTCTTCTCTTAGAAAAAATTCAAGGATCAGTCCATATTCAAAAGGTTATATTTACGTATATTCATATAATATTTTTTATATATTGCATACTTTATAATTTAGTTCTAATACACATATTTTTATTTTAAAATATATATACATGCAATGGATCAAATATGTCAGAAATCATTGACACTCCAAGCAGAGATTCTGTAAATACTAATCAATCAGGCAATATGAATAAAGGAGTTACCTTGAATGTCATTACTCAAAAGACATCTCATTCGGTGCTACCAAGTATCATAGATCCAAGTGACGACATCAGTAAAAAACAACAAACTGGATTCGGTATACAATTTTATTTAGAATTATTTAGTGTATTTGGGTATCTATTCTATTCAAAATCTTGAAAAAGTGTTTATTTTACTAACCTCCTATTTTTCAAACCAGGAAAATTAAGGGTTTCTTCATCTTATCCTTCTGAGGATAACAATACTATTAGTAAATTCAGAGATTTGGATAACACATCTGACCAAGAAGACAACTCAGAAATTGAGGATTTTGTTAGTGGTATAGTTCTTATTGTCTCTACTAATATATAGTCAGTACTTATTCAACTCAATATATTTTTCTAAATAATGTTGTTTGTCAGATGATTCAGATGCTGAATATGAAAAACAAGTCTTTGACTGTAGTAGTCAAGAAGATGAACCTGATGACCCATCTGATGCTAATGATTCTGACTCTGATTCAGAAACGATTACACAAACTATTGAACATAGACACAAAGAATCTAAAGGTCGTTATGAGTTCCTAACCCTTTTTGATGAGGCTTTTCAAAAGGTGTTTGGTCAACCTAAATCAACTGTCAAGCACAATATAAGGTATGGTTAACACAATTGTTTTTTTCTATATCGGATAGTGAGTTTCGTCAAATTTAATTAACAGAGTTTTAACCAAATTCAGCTTATGATAATGACGGTGATCCTATCCACACATGTAAAGATTGTGGTGCTATTTTCTGTATGGTGAAAGATTAAATAGGAGGAAGAATACAAAAACACCAATATACAGTGGATGTTGCATGCATGGACAAATTCATCTACCGTCGTTGAAAGAATCTACCTTTTCTGTTGTGGTTATTAACATTTGATGATGACTTAGCCAAACATTTCCGAGAAAATATCAGAGCTTATAACATGATATTCTCATTTACCTCTATAGGAGGTAAAGTGGATCGTTCAGTAAAGAAAGATCGAGGACCTTCTATATTTGCTCTGCAAGGCGAAAATTATCATCTAATGAGTTCTTTGAAACCCAAACCTGGCGACTATCCAAAGTTTCAACAGTTATATATTGTTGATACTGAAAATGAAGTTGCAAACCGAATAAATATAATGAGGTGATTATAAATCCGAAATTTTATTTGTCAAATAATTTTACAATTTATTCCATTTACACTATTTGATCTTATCTTATCATTCTTTTATTCTCAGTAAAGGTAAAGATGATGAGAATCCATCTGTAAAGAGAAAGTTCAAAGAGAAAATTGTTGAAAACTACAGAAGATGTTGAATGAGATAAATCCTTACGTACAACATTTTTGTTATGCAAGAGATAGGTTTGCTTTGAAAAAAGAGAAAGCAAATTTCCATATGCGAATCGTGTCTACACGTGAGAAAGATGGCACCAAATATAATTTGTGTACTGCTTCTGAAGTTGCAGCATTGATACCTGGAGATTTCAATGACGAAATGAATAAGAGTGATATAGTTATTGAAATGCAATCTGGTAAGTTGAAAAGAATTCATGAGTGTCATATCTCTTATCTTGCTCTGCAATATCCTCTTTTATTTCCACTCAGTGAAGATGGGTACACATTGGGTTTAAAAAAGACAGTTAAAAAAAGATCAAAGAAGAAGAAGCGAAAGGATATAAGTATGAGGCAGTGGTACGCGTATAGGCTACATGAAAGGAAAGATGAGAAACATATATTATTTCGGTCTAAGTGTTTAATTCAGCAGTTCTTGGTTGATACATATACTATGATTGAGTCTAATCATCTCGGGTACCTAAAAAAAACCAGAAGAAATTCAGGAGTTCAAACATAGAGGAGGTTCAGCAAGCAGCGGATGATGGAGAAAATGATCTCACAAATCATGGTAACAGAGTTGTTATTCCACCTTCTTTCACAGGTAGACCAAGTTATATGAGGCAAAATTATTTGGATGCTTTGTGTACATGTAAACTTTTCGGGTTCCCAAACCTTTTTATAACCTTCACTTTCAGCGCGAAGTGGCCAGAAATCACGAGATTCGTCAACCAGAGGAATTTGAAAGCTGATGATCGGTCTGACATCATTTGCAAGATTTTTAAGATGAAACTAGAGAAATTTATGGATGATTTAACTAAGAAACATATATTGGGAAAAACAGTTTCAGGTAAATCTCTTCGACTAATATCTTACATTTTAAACTTTTTTAAATATGTTTCATTGAATTAGCTTAAATTTATAAACATAATCTATTTTGCAGCTATTTATCATATTGAGTTTCAGAAAAGAGTCTTCCTCATTCTCATATTATTGTTTGGATGGATAAAAAAACATAAGTTCCCAACAGCCGATCATATCGACAAGATAATTTGTGCTGAAATTCCAGATAAAGAGAAAGATCCAGAACTCTACGAAATTGTCAAAGAATGTATGTATCATGGTCCCTGTAGAAGTGTGAATATTAACTCTCCGTGTATGGTTGGAGGAAAATGTTCAAAGTTCTATTCTAAGGAGTTTGTTGATACAACAAACTTAGACAGAGATGGATATCCAATTTACAGGAGGAGGGATGATGGCCGTTTTATAGAGAAGAATGGTTTCAAGTGCGACAATACATATGTCGTCCCATAATACATAAAACTTTCTCTAAAGTACCAAGCTCACATTAATGTGGAATGGTGTAACCAAACTGGATCGGTCAAGTACTTATTTAATATGTGCACAAAGGTCAAGATCGTGTTACAGTGTCTGTTGAGGCCAGTCAAGAAAAGGATGAAACAAAGTATCCCTCCGACGGTGTCAATAATAAAGAGACAAAAAAAGGATGATGTTCATGATTTCTTTGACTGCAGGTTTATCTATATTACATTATAAAACATTAAAAAAAATTTTTAAGATGTTTATTTCGTTAAATAATCTGAACGATATGAATTTTAACATTTTGTAGATATGTTTCCCCATGTGAAGCTTTCTGGAGGACGAATCAGTATCCTATACACTATAGAACAACACCTGTTGTCAAACTTATATTCCATGAGGAAGGGAAGCAACCTATTTTCTACAAAGTTGGCGACAAGCCAACTACCGTATTAAATCGCCCAACTCTTGATCACACGATGTTTACCTCTTGGTTTGAGTTGTGTCTAAGGGATGAGGAAGCAAGAAAGCTTACATATGAACAGATTCCAAATAAATACATCTATGATAAAAAGGAGAAAGATTTTCGTTGGAGAGGTAAAACTGGTTCTCTATTGGGCGAATCAATTATGTGCCACATAATTTAGAAGATTCCTACCATCTTTGTATTCGCATCAATAGCAAAAAAGGTCCTACCAGTTTCAACGACATCAAAACTGTCAAAGGTGTTGTTTATAAAACCTATAAAGAGGCATGCTTTGCTTTAGGTTTGCTAGATGATGACAAAGAGTATATTGAAGACATAAAGGAAGCTAATTTTTGGTGTTCATCAAAGTTTTGTCGTAGATTTTTTGTGATAATGCTTATATCTGAAACATGGAAAATCCTATCAGAAGATATTGAGAAAAAAGAAAAACAGAGGAGACAACATCCAGGTATATTTTTACTTTTATAGCTTAATGTAATTTTACTATATACCAGACATTAAATATATGATAGCTTAATTTAATTTCTCTAACGATATGACTAAAAAAATTTTTTGGTAGACTTTTGTTTGTCAGAACTGGAAAAACAGAAATTGCTACTAAGAGAGTTACTGAAACTATTGAAAAGAAATGGATGTTCATTGAAAAAATACAACCTTATGCCACACATATCCCTTGAAGATGTAACATTGCCTAATCAGTTGATAATGGATGAACTCAACTACAACCGTGAGGATTTAATAAAGAAATATGTTGGTTGGAAAAAGATGCTGTGACAACCTGTCCGTGGACCCCACTAGCCTCACTGCTAGTTGTCCCCATAGGCTGGCCCTGCAGGGCATCGATCCTAACCCATCACTGTGGATTAACTCACATAATCCACCAGTAGGTTATTGGTGCATCAGGCGTTCCTCGAACCCTGGTCCCTCACCCTTTAACAACCTTCCCACAGACAAGTTGCCACCAATTGANATTAAATGATTATTAATTATTAATTATCTTTATAATACTCTCAATGATTTTAGCTTCTACTGTATTTAAATATTTCTAATGGCATTTGAACGTAATTTTTTATACTTTTTAAAGTTAGTTTATTTTTTGTACTTCTCAATTAATATAATAGGATTTTAAGAAAATGTGATTGTATTGACGAAGGTGTGTCAATTCATCCCAAAAGCTTAAATGATTCCCTTGAAGTTTGAGGTAGAAGAGGATTTTTGTTTTATTTTTATTACAAACAGAAAAACATTTTACGCCTATCCGGCTTTAGATAGAAGAGTTAGATCCAAGAACCTCAATATGTAAGGGCCTAAATAACCAAAGCGTATCCAATCAAGTTGGAACAGAGGTTTAGTGAAATACTAACAAACAAACCCCTTAAACAAAGGTTTCTTCAGATTAGTGTTATTAATTATTTAACTTTTCTATTTTTGATAAGAATGTAAGTATTCATTTCACAGTGAAAGTTTAAGTTACAGTGTTACACATGAAACATAATCCTTTTGTAACATCCGCGAATCAATTTTTGTTGTTTTGGTGTGAGCATCGATCGATACCCTTGTGGCATCGATCGACACCACTATTTCTGGGTTCGTCGGGTTTGTTTTAATTCGCGATTTTGGTTTGGAGTATATAAGTGGAGAAGCGACAAATTAAGGTTTTTAGGGTGTCTGGTCGCCGTTTGCAGAGATAGAGAGAGAGGAGAGAGNATCTGGCGCACCAATAACCTACTGTGGATTTGGATGAATAGTTACATTTGCCCAGTGAGGGGTTAGGATCGATGCCCTGCAGGGCCAGCTTCGNTGAAACAGTTTCGGCATATCAAATCGTTCTCAAAGGTAATGAAATTTAGTAGGTTTATTCCCAAGTCTTTCATCGTCATTCGCCTTTTTACAGAAGTAGATTTGGATTTAAACTCGATGAGTTATTGGCAGTTTCGTGAGACACGTTTTCTCAGACGCGAGTTGGGACCATCGGAGATTGTAACTGAGATCGTGGTCTCGTGTGGTGCCTGATCGTGCTGAAATTTTGTGGGAAGCTTCGTGACGTCTAGGGGTAGCTTTTCACCGGAGCGATTTGATAGTTAACGGTTGGTTTTTATTTTAGGGTTTCGTCTTTGAGACTGTTCTTTTCTGATGTTTCTGTCCAGTTTTGTTATAAGTCGTTTTTGGTTGTGTGGCTTGTTGTAGGGCGTTTCTGGGCTGTTTCAGACGTTAGGAGGGTCTCAACTGGTTGTATTGGTTGTTATAATCAGTTGATAAGGTGAGTGCATGACCATGGCTTATCTAAGCCTGAGAATCCTTTGTTGTTCTTGCTTGATTGGTGGTGCTTTGTGGTGTTGTTCTTGCTTGATTGGTTGTGTTAGTGGTGTTGTTCTTGCTTGTGGTGGTTGTGTTATGGTTCTTATAGGTTCCTGAAGGTTTTGGGTGAGGTTGGAACGGATTGGAGATGATTGGAAACGGAGGTTCGTCGTTCGGATTCGTGCAGTTCGCGTCTGCGAAGGGAGTGTCGATCGACACCAGTTAGGTGTCGGTCGACACCATGTTTGGCCAGTGTCGATCGACACCTCTCTGGTGTCGGTCGACACCAAGTTGCTTGTTCCGTGATTTTTCTTGGTTTGTTTGTGTTTGGTTGTCATTTGTTAAGCATTGAAATCTCAGTTGCTTGTGTGTATAGCCAGTAGATGGGAGGATTGCCTCACTAAGTATTTGTGATAATACTTACGCATCTCAATTGTTGTTTGTGGTGTGCAGGTTTGTGTTTTGGAATCATGGCGATGAGGAGGAGGATGATCTAGGGTCTCGTTTGCGTGTTATTGGATTGTTGGATATGTTGTTGGAACCTTGGATAGAGATACGCTAGGTTGATGGATAGAATGCTTCGGATTGTTATTGTATTGAGGTTTGTAATGGTTCTGTATGGTTGGTATGTTTCCGCTGTGCGTATTGGTTGTTATTGGTTTAAAGAGGAGATGTGATTTGGGTTGGTCTAGTTAAGTAGTATGGGCAGCTTAATTATATACTATATTTATTATTATTATTAAAAAAAACGGGTCGGGTTGTTTCATTTTGGTATCAGAGCCTTTACGGTTCTAGGATGGTTAAATGGATGGTTAGAGCGGTTAGGAATTTAATTGGGTGAATTATTTTCCTTTTGCTTGATGCATGATGTTGTGTGATGGAATTGATTATGAGTAGTTAGTAAATTTGTTTGCGGTATGGAGTCCTAGTATCATCCTCTTCGAGCCTTCAATGAGATTCCACGGTAAGATGTGTACTCTATGTGCGGTTTTTGAATTGTGCTTAGCCTTCTGTTCTGGATAGTGCAGATGGCTAGAGAGGGTGCTGTTGGTCGCGCTCGTGGTCGTGGTCGTGGGCGTGGTCATGGTCGTGGTCGGGGACGAGGTCAGGTTCCTGAGGCCAGTGTGAGTGTGACCCAGAGCATGGCCAGTGAGGAGGTAGCGGAGTCACAGGTTCATCCTAGTGTGTCTGGAGACCAGGCTGGTTTGGGTGACGGCAGGGCGGATGGGCCCGGTGTCGGTCACGGTGTTGCCCCGGGTGTGGGGGTTGCAGCGGGAGGTGCTCCAGGCAGGGAGGATGTCTTGATGGACTTGCTAGCTCAGGTTTTGCAGCGACTTCCAGCAGTTGTGCCGCCAGTGGTTGGTGGGCAGGATCCAGTAGTGCCGCCAGTGGTTGGTGGGCAGGATCCAGTGGTACCGCCGGTGGGTGGTGGTCAGGTTCCAGTGGTGCAGCCTGCTGCGGGTTTGCAGGCAGGTGTGCAGCCGGGGGCCGAGGTAGTGGATGCTCAGTATGTGCGGATGATGGAGCAGCTGCGGCATGTGGGAGCAGGGTATTTCTCAGGAAGTAACGATCCGAGTGTAGCAGATGAGTGGAGAGAGTGGATGGAGGATATTTTCCTTTCGCTTAGGTGTCCCGACCAGTTCAGGGTGGATCTGGCAGTGTTTTACTTGTCAGGAGATGCACGTGTGTGGTGGAGGTCGGTGACAGCACGGAGGGTGCAGCGGCGTATGTCTTGGGGAGATTTTGTGAGGGATTTTAACTCCAAGTATTTTCCTCAGGAAACTCTTGATCGCATGGAGGCACGGTTCTTGGGGTTGACCCAGGGGGACCGCACAGTGCGGGAGCTGGATGCAGAGTTCAGTCGGCTTGTGGGGTATGCAGGCCGGGCATGGGAGCCAGAGTCGGCTCAGGTGCGGAGGTTTTTGTTGGCTCTGCGGGATGATTTGAGAACTCGGTGCAGAGTGAGGAGCTATGCTACGAGAGTGGAGCTGGTTGAGGTTGCAGCTGGGATAGAGGATGACTTGAGGTCACCATAAATAGAGTGTCATTAAAAAAAAGGAAAGTTTCTAAAAATGGGAAGTTTTAGGAATAGTTAAATCTTGGCTATTAATGGAAAGAGTTGAGGTAGATCTAGTCGGGAGATACTTGATGACATCAGACTTGTTTGCTCAGGATTGTGTAGGCCCAACTCATGTGATACCGATAGCTCGATGGACTTTGTGGCCAGAGAGTGGGAGTGGTATGTTTGCTTCGGATGACGATCCGAGAGCGCGCTTTAGGGTGACGACCCAAGAGCAGGATTATGAGACTCCCTAGATACTGTAGCTGTGAGCCGCGGCTCGGCAGTGAGCCGGTATGTCTCGAGGGTTGCGACCCGAGAGCGGGGGGAGTGGGCGTGTGAGACTCCCTGGATACCGTAGCTGTAGGCTATGGCCTGGCAGTGAGCCGGTATGACTCGAAGGTTGCGACCTGAAAGTGGGGGGAGTGTGAGTGACTTCCTGGATGCCGTAGCTTAAGGTGGTTAGCCTGATAGCGAGCCGGCATGATTCGTTGGTTGCGACCACGGACGGGGGAAGCACTGAGTTGTNTGTCTAGGATGTGAGTATATTGACTAGAGGGAGACCTCATGGTTCAGTCGGAGGTGTGTGGGCTGTCGCAACAGTTGCACGGGAAACCTTGGCTACCGGTATTTAGTCCGGTCGGAGGACGTACGGGCTGTGTTAACGGTGGCACGGAGATCCTTGACGGATGGACAGTGTTGCGGGATTCGAGGACGAATCCTTATTGGTGGGGGAGAATTGTAACATCCGTGAACCGGATTATGCAGTTTTGGTAGGAGTGTCGATCGACACCCTTGTGGCATCGATCGACACCACTATTTCTGGGTTCGTCGGGTTTGTTTTAATTCGCGATTTTGGTTTAGTTGGTTTGGTTTAGTTAACTAAACCGAGTATATAAGTGGAGAAGAGAAAAATTAAGGGTTTTAGGGTGTCTGGTCGCCGTTTGCAGAGATAGAGAGAGAGAGGAGATAGCCTATTGTGGTGTGAAGGAGATTAAAGGAGAAAGAGCAGAATCGTTAGGGTTTGGGAGGAAATAGTTTCGGCGTATCAAATCGTTCTCAAAGGTAATGAAATTTGGTAGGTTTATTCCCAAGTCTTTCATCGTTATTCTCTTTTTTACAGAAGTAGTTTTGGATTTAAACTCGATGAGATATTGGCAGTTTCGTGAGTCACGTTTTCTCAGACGCGAGTTGGAACCATCGGGGATTGTAATTGAGATCGTGGTCTCGTCGGGTTCCTGATCGTGCTGAAATTTTGTGGGAAGCTTCGTGACGTCTAGGGATAGCTTTTCACCGGAGCGATTTGGTAGTTAACGGTTGGTTTTCATTTTAGGGTTTCGTCTTTGAGACTGTTCTTTTCTGATGTTTCTGTCCAGTTTTGCTATAAGTTGTTTTTGGTTGTGTGGCTTGTTGTAGGGCGTTTTGGGCTGTTTCAGACGTTAGGAGGGTCTCAACTGGTTGTATTGGTTGTTATAATCAGTTGATAAGGTGAGTGCATGACCATGGCTTATCTAAGCCTGAGAATCCTTTGTTTGCTTGATTTGTTGTGTTTTGTGGTGTTGTTCTTGCTTGTGGTGGTTGTGTTATGGTTATTATAGGTTCCTGAGGCTTTTGGGAGAGTTTGGGACAGATTGTAGGCGGATTGAAACGGAGGTTCGTCGTTCGGATTCGTGCAGTTCGCGTCTGCGAAGGGAGTGTCGATCGACACCAGTTAGGTGTCGGTCGACACCATGTTTGGCCAGTGTCGATCGACACCTCTCTGGTGTCGGTCGACACCAAGTTGCTTGTTTTGTGATTTTTCCTGGTTTGATTGTGTTTGGTTGTCATTTGTTAAGCATTGGTTTCTCAGTTGCTTGTGTGTATAGCCCAGTAGATGGGAGGATTGCCTCACTAAGTATTTGTGATAATACTTACGCATCTCAATTGTTGTTTGTGGTGTGCAGGTTTGTGTTGTGGAATCATGGCGATGAGGAGGAGGATGATCTAGGGTCTCGTTTGTGTGTTATTGGATTGTTGGATATGTTGTTTGAACCTTGGATAGAGACATGCTAGGTTGATGGATAGAATGCTTAGGATTGTTATTGTATTGATGTTGTAATGGTTTTGTATGGTTGGTATGTTTCCGCTGTGTGTACTGGTTGTTATTGGTTTAATGAGGAGTTGTGGTTTGGGTTGGTTTAATTTAGTAGTATAGGCTGCATAATTGTTTACATTGTATTTAATTGTTAAAAAAAAAAAGGGTCGGGTTGTTTCAGATGCTAACAGAAGAACAGAAGAAGATCTATGATGAGATAATGGAAGCTGTCATCAATGACAAAGGTGGTGTCTTTTTTTATATGGATTTGGAGGAACAGGGAAAACATTTTTGTGGAAAGTATTGTCTGCAGCAATAAGATCAAACGGTCATATTTTTCTCAATTCAGCATCTAGCGGTATTGCCTCTCTACTTCTGGAAAGAGGAAGAACAGCTTACCCTAGGTTTGCCCTTCCTTTAAATCTAAATGAAACTTCTACTTGCAACATGTCACAGAGCTCAGAACTTGGTGCGTTGGTAAAAGAAGCAAAGTTAATCAAATGGGATAAAGCCCCAATGATGAGTAAATGCTGCTTTGAGACATTAGATAGAAGCTTGAAAGATATTATGAGGAATAAAGAAGACAAATTGTTTGGAGGAAAAGTTGTCTTGATTTCAGACAAATTTTTCCGGTTATTGTTGCCGGAGGAAGGGAAGTAATTGTCAATGCATCATTAACAAAGACTAACAAAGAACATGAGGTTGCTTCAAGACATTGGTAAACAACAGGCCAACGAGATTGAAGAGTTTTCAGCTCACGGTCTTGTTGCATCCTTGACACGGGTCCTTCGGCTAGCTTGCTGTACGGCGTGGTACTTGACCCTGGCACGTTCGGACTTGGTATGATCTTGGCGCGGAATTCTCCTTGTACCGTGCTGTCAGCTCACGGCATTGGACTGGATGTACATACATCCTGCTTGTCCGCTCAACACAGACCGAGTTATGACTTGATCGCGGAGCCATCATACGGGATGATTCACAGTACTTGCACCGTGGTACCAGATCATAAGTGGCTGCGCTTGGAGACCAACTAGGAATTCCTTGGTTCCGGTTGACACTCGAGTGCATCTCAATTCGTCTAGGAGTGGGTGCCCTTGGAGACCAACTAGGCAATCCTTGGTTCCGGCTGCGGCTGACTCTCGGTAAGATCTCCTCAAGTGGTCGCTCATGGCGGTACACGGTTGGAGCATAGCGCCTATGACTTGGTCCATAGTTTGGCTGGCGACTTCGGCTAGGTGGTACGGGGGTAGGCACCATTCTTTGTGCGGCTAGGTGCCTTGTATCCGGGTAGTAAGGACCCAAATCACCACTGTCGGAATCCTCGTTGCGTTTCACCCTTGGCTCGCTATGGCGCGTAGCTCGTGACATAGACGGCCAATAGTAGTAGTCCGGTGGTCCATGCTCGCGTTCCTCTTGATGCAGTCCTTCTTCAAAGTCCTTATTGTACCATGGTTCGTCCTCGGTAGCCTCTGGTTCCAGATCGGTACCATGGTGTTCGTCATACCATGGCTCGTCTTCGGTGGCCTCTTGTTCCAGTTCAGGACCATGGTGTTCTTCGTGCCATGGTTCGTCATCGGAGTTAAAATCCTCATACTCCATACTTGTTCAGGGTTGAATCAAGCATTGGCTATCGATCACAGCTCGGAAACTAGGTACGGTCGACGGTACGGACGACTACTGGTGGTCGGTAACGGTACGGACGACGTGTACGGACGGCTGGTACGGCCGTCCGATGATGATCGGATGACGGTACGGACGGCTGGTACGGACGACGGGTACGGACGGCCAACGGTGGTCAGACGTCGGTATGGACGACTGGTGCAAGCACAGGTACGGACAGCCAACGGTGGTCGGACGTCGGTACGGACGGCTGATACGGGCGGCTGGTACGGACGGTCAACGGTGGTCAGACGTCAGTTCGGACGGCTGGTGCGGCAATCGGTCGGATACGGAGGTCGATGACTGCGGTGCGTCTGGCTCTCGGTCCACGGTTGATTCTTGACCTTGGAACGTGTGCTACGTTAGTCGGACCACTCGTGTACAGCTGTCCACAAGCCACACGTTTTGCTTTAGTGTAGCAAATATCCCAAAGGCAAAATGAATATTCAATGATTGAAGGAGAGGATCCAATTATTCAACAAAAAAGCAAAAGCAACCTACAAAACGATAAAAGGAGAGAACTTTGACACAAAACGGCTACCCTAGGACTGGCATGCGTCTAAAGACCACCACTAACAAGGAAAACAAGATAAAGCAAAGAACTTTAACGATCTACACCCTAAAACAACCCAAAACAAAAGCAACACAACCTAAAACAAATCTAGCACAAACAACTCAAGAACACTAAAGAGCACAAGATAGAACAAGCAAGAACACAGGATGAAAACTAACAACCTAAGGCACACAAAGAAAGCAAAGGAAGCAAAGGATGATTAAAGATGCCAAAACGGAAAAGTAAAGGATAGATACATCCTTCTGTGGAACTTTCGGCTCTGATACCAGCTGATGTGAGCGCCGGACGCGGTCGTTTACGGAGTCGCTCGGACGGACGGTCGCTACGGACGGACGGTCGCTACGGACGGACGGACGCTGCAGTCGGAAAGACGCTGCAGATGGTTGAACGGTCGTTGCGGATGGTCTGACGCGGATCTTCAGTTGTGGAACGATGATCGGCCTTCGAACTTGTTGGTTCTCTTCAAGGCTTGATGGGATGGAGGAGATCGACCGAGAAGAAACTCGACTCGGCGATCTCCTGAAGTGATGGACGGCAGCAGGACGAGATTTGCCGATGAATAACTCGACTTGGCAATCTCCGGGAAGGATGGTCGGATGGGAGAATGTCTCGGTAAGAGACTCGACCCGATCGGTTCTCAAGAAAATGGTCGAATAGGATGGACGACGGACGCCGCGGATAGAAGGGTGGATTGTTGTGACGACACACGAGAGATGGCTTGGCTCGTGATATGGTCGAACTAGGGGATTACGAACCCGGTTCGTGAATCTCCTAGGGTTTCTCAAGAGCCAAGTCCCGGACATGGGCTAAGGAGATTGGTGAGACAAGAAAAAAGATTCTCTCTTTGGAAATTAATTCAATCTTCAAGTCTGCCTTTTACAATGAGGGTTTAGGCCTTTATATAGGGAGGCTCACATAAGCGAACACTTAACCCTAGAAAATGTGGCCATGATCTGAGCCTTACACTTGGCCATAAAACAAAAGCAAAAGTAAATCAAAGCAAAGACCAATCCAACGGTCATAGAAGGTTCAAGAAGAAATATAGAAAAAGAAGGAAGGAGATAGAAATGCCACGTCATTGGCTGGACGCAGTGGATAGGATCTTCACTTCCTTGGCCCATTATCTTGTCAATGAAAGTTTCCAAGTCATGAGCAGAGCTGGAACGAAGTGGAGATGCACTAGAGCTCGCTGCCTCGTTAAAACGTCTTTGGTAAACCCATTGGGACAAACCCAAAGTAGGAAAGAGAGTACAGCTCCTTCTAATGACTTAGGGATGTCTTCACACTAGCTTGTTGGTGAAGACACGCGTATCAAGCTTCCCAAATCTGGTTGCACCCTTGGCTCTTCTTTGGCGATGCTAGCCATGAGCCCTTTGTGTAAAGGTTGGAGCTTGGCTTGAAATATCCATTAGGTGACTTGTCTTGCTCCTCCTTGATGATCCTTGGGGACTGGTTGGTGCCGCACATCACTAAGAAGGCCGGTCCCAAGTTGTCTCGCGGGTGGTACGAGTGGCCAAGAGGTGTCCGGGTATTTTCTGAGGGGTGGCCGAGAGGTGTCCGAGAGGTGTCCGAGAGATGCGAGTGTTCATGGCCGAGTGACCGATCCCGTGCTCGCATCAGTTCCTCTCCGTTAGAGTCAATCATTGAAGCTGTTTACGGAAAGAACTTTGCCACCCAAAAGGATCCTAAATTTTTCCAAGAACGAGCTATTCTTTGCCCTACCAATGAAGATGTCAATTTTATCAATGATGTCATGTATCAAGTCTAAACGGTTAGTTCATCTTTAATCGTCCTTTATTTATTGTTAGTAATCCTTTAGACATAATTCATCGTATTCATTTATTTTGGTTTTGTTTTTTCTTATATTTTCAACTGAAGAAAGAATTTATCTAAGTTATGATTCAATTGACCCTCAAGATAAACGTGCCCTGAAAAATAAGGTTTACTCACGAGATTTCCTTAATACCATTAAGGTTTCGGGTATACCTTATCATCGGCTTCGTTTGAAAATAGGTTGTCCAATTATGTTAATGAGAAATATTGATCCGCATGGTGGTTTAATGAATGGTACAAGACTGCAGATCACCCAAATAGCTGACCATGTTTTACAAGCTCGGATCTTAACTGGTACGCGAGTTGGTAAGATAGTTCTCATACCGAGGATGTTGATATCACCATCAGATGCTAGGTTGCCTTTCAAAATGCGTCGAAGACAGTTCCCAGTGTCAGTTGCTTTTGCAATGACTATCATTAAGAGTCAAGGCCAGTCTCTTGAAAATGTTGGTATATACTTGCCTAGACCCGTTTTCTCACATGGTCAGTTATATGTAGCAATGTCAAGGGTTAAATCAAAGTCAGGATTGAAGATGTTAATAACTGATAGTGAGGAAAAACCTTAAACGCAGACAACCAATGTTGTTCTTAAAGAAGTTTTCCAAAATCTTCATTAGGAAATGGAATAGTAATTACTTTCTAAATTTTTGGTATATTATAATTTTGTTTGACTAATATCTATACTACTAACTCTATATTTATTCTATTTTGGTCTGCATGTTAAATATAATAAATGGTTGAAGGGGATAAGGAAGAAGTATGATACCTCCATGACTTTATAACTCATGTCTAATATTACTATTCTTTAGTGTTTTTTCTTTTCTTATTGTTTACTTTGGATATTAAACATTCATAAACAAAAATTATTATTATTGCTTTGAATCTATCTTAAAACACAAACCAACAAAACTATAGTCCAATATTGTTGTGTGTGTAATCTCTTACGAACCTACTATTCGTTATTGTGGAAGATATATCCTTTTACATAGCTACTATTCAATATTGCATTGTGTCTGTTTCCATAAGAAGATATATTATGCAAAGTACCTACTCAATCAATATTTCCAAATTAGTGTATAACCACAAATATATAAATAAAAACTATATAAACTTTGAAAATAAGTTTAAATACCTAAATCAGACAAGAAAAAGGAAAATTACAAAAATGTTATAAAACACTGGATGATGGACTCCATAACCAAGCCCATACACAGTCCATAGGTGCTCAAGACTCAAGGCCCATCGGCCAAGGCCTCTCGGCCACATCCTATTACTAAGTCGGTTTAGAGTCTTTGTATTTCCTATTCTGTTTTGGAAAGTCTTACACTATATATATGTAACCTCAAACACATTACATGAATAAGAACAAGAGATTTCAGCCTTTGGATTCTCTAGTTTACAACACGTTATCAGCATGATAGTTTCTACATCCAGCTGAGTAAAAATCCTAAAACCCTAGCAGCCGCCGTTCGTCCCTCTCTTCCAACAAAAACCCTAAACCGCCTTTGTTCTCTCTTCTGTTTGAGGTTCGTGGTTCGTGGTCAAGTGAAATCTGAGGTCTTTAGCTCCCAGATCAAAATTGGTCAGACCCCTTTGGTGTTAAGGTAAAATCGAATCTTATGGAACCATATAATCGAACATGATCTTAAAACTATTGAACCTTAAAACAAGCAAGTACACAACTAACAAAGCTTGAGATCCCTAAATCCTAAACTTTAAATATTGGACTGTATTATGCTTAGGTTGATTAGATTTCCTGTGTATTGCACCGATTATATCATGACTAAAATCCGATTGATTGCTTGCTATTGATTGTTTATGTCTCGCATGCATCATAGCTAAATTCGATCCTTGCATAAGAAAATTTAGAAATCGGCTGCATAAATCTAGGATTGTTAAACCATAAACTCGAGCATAGACTTGTTTCTTAGGTTGTTAAAACTTCCAATTCAATCTTATAATTACCCTGAAATTTAAGAAGCATTAGCTTTATTGTTCTAGGATTGAATCTGATTGCTCTTAAAACTTTTGTTTAAATTCTATAAAATTAAAACATGAAATCGAAATTAAAAACATAGATTAGGATATGTTCCTAATTAATTATAATAATTATCTAAAAGCCTAGAACAAAATTTACTAAAATCCTAGATTGAAAAGGAAAACTTAAGAAAAGGAAATCCTATGTAGTAATAAGGAAATTGTTTCATGCATTATCTATCTGTTTTTGTTGTCTTTGCATGCATGAATTTAAACCACGAAATTTGTAAGAGGCAAGGCATGTTTTGGTCTCAAATACCGCATGGCCTAAGACATGTTTCGGTCTCAAATACCGCATGACCTGAATTAATATTGATTGCATGATTTAGTCTCAAACACCGCATGCTAATGATCGGTTGTCTATTTCTGTTCTATGCAGATGGCAAGGCTCAAAAACCTAGAGTATGGTATCTTGAATGCTTCTGGAGACAACTATTTGTAATGGGCAATGGACACTAAGATCCATCTGAAGTCAAAGGACTTGTTCGAATACATCGAAGAGGATAATGACTGTTCTGACAAGAAAAAGTATAAGACCATTCAGCACATACATCAACACCTTGCTGAGAGTCTCAAGAATCAGTACCTCACCATAGAAGATCCTCTTGGCCTTTGGACAGTGCTTAAACGCAGATACAGACACCAAAAGACGGTGCCCCTACCAAAGGCTGAGTTTGATTGGAAAAACCTAAGGATCCAGGACTACAAATCCGTGGATGAGTATAACTCTGAGCTTTTTAGGATTGTCTCACTCCTTAGGTTGTGTGGTACTGAAGTAACAGAGAAGGAGCTGCTAGAGAAGACATTGTCTACCTTTAGCGCTAATAACATACTCCTTCAGTAACAATACCGGCAAAGAGGTTTTGATGACTATGGGGAACTTAACGAATGTTTACTGCTAGCTGAGCATAACAATGAGTTGTTGCTGATGAATAGTGCTATGAGACCTCCTGGTACAGCCCCATTTCCAGAAACACACAAGGTTGATTTGGGAAAGAAAAATGCTGTAGAGCCTAAAGAGCTTAAGGAGCCTAAGGAGACCAACTATGTCCACAGAGAAAGACACTACGGCCGTGGCCGTGGTGGCAGAGGACGTGGTGGTCGAGGAGGCCAAGCTAGCCGCTTTGATGGCTACGGCCGTGGAGGCCGTGGACGTGGTGGTAGGGGCCGTGGGTCCTTTAAACCACAATCCAAGGCTAAATCGGTTTGTCAACGATGTGGTATGTCTAACCACTGGGCAAAGAACTGCAGAACACCCAAACATCTCATTGATGCATATCAAGAGGTCTTGAAGAAGAATCCAGAAGCCAACTATGTGCATCTCGATGGTGAAGGAGACTTCGACCATGAGAATGATGACTCACTAGCCTATGAGACTTCCGATTGCCTTAAAGAATGATGATGGAATTTCGGTTTTATTTTTGGTTTAATTCTATGCTTTTATGATTTAATTTTTCGGTCTATGTATTGGATAATTACTTTGGTTTAAATTCAAAGATTTTATTTTATATAAGTGATTGTCTTATTAAATCAAAACACAAAATGTTGTTTTATATAGAAATGGCCGAGGATATGAGTGTACTAGTGGTGGACAGTGGATCCAGCCACACAATATTGAAGGATAAAAGATATTTCATAAACCTCATAATGAAAAGTGCCAATGTTAGTACAATTGCGGGTATAGGAAGTTTAATAGAAGGCTCACATATTATTGCCTAATGGCACACATATTGAATTAAGTGATGCCTTGTACTCGCCCAGCTCTAAGAGAAGCTTATTGAGCTTTAAAGATATCAGAATGAATGGTTATCATATTGAAACCAAGGGTGAAGGAAATAAAGAATTCCTATACATTACAGAAATTGTGAAAGGACATAAGAAGGTCCTAGAGACTATACCTGCACTAGCCACTGGTTTATACCATGCTAAGATTAACATGATAGAAGCTAACTTGGCAAAGCACAAACTGTTCAATGAACAGTTCACTCTATGGCATGACCGGCTAGGCCACCCGGGTTCGAACATGATGCGTAAATTGATTAAGAATTCGAATGGGCACAACCTTAAAGAGAGAAAAGTTATCCCTAAACATCTCACTTGTGTAGCATGTGCACAAGGGAAACTTATCATAAGGCCATCACCCGTAAAAGTCACTAAAGAGACTTTAAACTTTCTGGAAAGGATACAAGGTGATATATGTGGACCAATACACCCATTCTGTGGGACATTTAGATATTTTATGGTTATGTTCGATGCATCAACCAGATGGTCACACGTTTGCTTGTTATCCACAAGGAACCTAGCATTTGCTAGGATGTTGGCTCAAATTATAAGGCTAAGAGCACACTTTCCAGATTTCCCACTTAAGACTATACGTCTAGACAATGCTGGTGAATTCACATCCCTAGCGTTTAATGATTACTGTATGGCCATGGGGGTGAGTGTGGAACATCCTGTGGCACATGTCCATACACAAAACGGATTAGCTGAATCCTTCATTAAACGAATACAATTGATAGCTCGGCCATTGCTAATGAGGTCGAAGCTCCCTGTGTCGGCTTGGGGACACGCAGTCTTACATGCAGCAGAACTTATACGCATCAGGCCATCTAGTGAACACAAATATTCACCATCCCAACTATTATCGGGTCAAGAGCCAGACATATCCCATCTCAAAANTATAGGAAGTTTAATAGAAGGCTCACATATTATTGCCTAATGGCACACATATTGAATTAAGTGATGCCTTGTACTCGCCCAGCTCTAAGAGAAGCTTATTGAGCTTTAAAGATATCAGAATGAATGGTTATCATATTGAAACCAAGGGTGAAGGAAATAAAGAATTCCTATACATTACAGAAATTGTGAAAGGACATAAGAAGGTCCTAGAGACTATACCTGCACTAGCCACTGGTTTATACCATGCTAAGATTAACATGATAGAAGCTAACTTGGCAAAGCACAAACTGTTCAATGAACAGTTCACTCTATGGCATGACCGGCTAGGCCACCCGGGTTCGAACATGATGCGTAAATTGATTAAGAATTCGAATGGGCACAACCTTAAAGAGAGAAAAGTTATCCCTAAACATCTCACTTGTGTAGCATGTGCACAAGGGAAACTTATCATAAGGCCATCACCCGTAAAAGTCACTAAAGAGACTTTAAACTTTCTGGAAAGGATACAAGGTGATATATGTGGACCAATACACCCATTCTGTGGGACATTTAGATATTTTATGGTTATGTTCGATGCATCAACCAGATGGTCACACGTTTGCTTGTTATCCACAAGGAACCTAGCATTTGCTAGGATGTTGGCTCAAATTATAAGGCTAAGAGCACACTTTCCAGATTTCCCACTTAAGACTATACGTCTAGACAATGCTGGTGAATTCACATCCCTAGCGTTTAATGATTACTGTATGGCCATGGGGGTGAGTGTGGAACATCCTGTGGCACATGTCCATACACAAAACGGATTAGCTGAATCCTTCATTAAACGAATACAATTGATAGCTCGGCCATTGCTAATGAGGTCGAAGCTCCCTGTGTCGGCTTGGGGACACGCAGTCTTACATGCAGCAGAACTTATACGCATCAGGCCATCTAGTGAACACAAATATTCACCATCCCAACTATTATCGGGTCAAGAGCCAGACATATCCCATCTCAAAACATTTGGTTGTGCCATTTATGTACCTATTGCTCCACCACAGAGAACTAAGATGGGACCTCAAAGGAGGATGGGAATATATGTTGGATATGAGTCTCCCACCATTATAAAGTATCTTGAGCCAACCACAGGAGATTTATTCAAGGCTAGATATGCGGACTGTCAATTTGTTGAGTCCGAATTNATTCAGAAGGAACACAATAATTAAGTTGCTACATAGTCTAAGCCACGTTTCAAATGAGGTAGACCATTAGGTTCCAAAGATAAGAACCCTCGGAAGTCTAAAGGTGCAAAACAGACCGAGGTTAAGGGAATTACAGAAAATACAGACATAGCCGCGGAAAAGCCTAAGGAACCAAGTGTGGTTTGGGACGCTGAACCTCAAGGTCCTGAAGGTATTGATAATAATGAGATCTCAATAAACTATATCATGTCTGGAATTCAATGAAACCGAAAAGATGTCAACATCGATGAAATATTTGCATACAAGGTAGCACTTGAGATAAATGAGGATCATGAACCCACATCTATATTAGAGTGCACTCAAAGCAAAGATTGGCTAAAATGGAAAGAAGCTATTTGATGTGGAGTTAAACTCTTTGAAGAAGAGAAGTGTGTTTGGTCCGATCATAAGGACAACACTCTAAATTAAACCAGTTGGACATAAGTGGGTCTTTGTAAGGAAGAGAAATGAGAATAATGAAATTGTGAGATATAAAGCACGGCTTGTAGCACAAGGATTCTCTCAAAGACCAGGAATCGACTATAAGGAGACATACTCCCCTGTGATGGATGCAACAACATTTAGGTACTTAATAAGTCTGGCTATAAGAGAAAAACTGGATTTGCGGTTAATGGATGTTGTAACTGCATACTTATATGGTCCACTGGATAATGAAATTTATATGAGATTACCAGAGGGTATTGAGCTCAAAGATAAGAGCGGTTCTCGAGAACACTACTGCATAAGGCTAGACAAATCGCTTTATGGACTGAAACAGAGTGGTCGAATGTGGTATAACCGATTAAGTGAATATTTAGCTAGAGAAGGCTATAAGAATGACCCAATCAGTCCATGTATATTCATAAAGAAGTTTGCAAACAAAGGATTTGTGATAATAGCAGTGTATGTGGATGATTTAAACATCCTTGGAACCTCTGGTGAAATTGCCCAAACAGTAGAATATCTCAAGAAAGAATTTGAAATGAAAGACCTAGGTAAGACTAAGTTCTGTTTGGGATTGCAGCTTGAGTACAGAAATAATGGGATCCTTGTGCATCAAAAGGCATATACAGAAAAGGTACTCAAGAGGTTTAATATGGACCAAGCTCACTCATTGACTAGCCCAATGGTTGTGAGAAGTATTGAAGTGAATAAAGATCCATTTGCTCCAAAGAAGGACAATGAAGAAGTTCTTGGTCCTGAAGTGCCTTACCTCAGTGCTATAAAAGCGTTAATGTTCTTGGCTAGCCACACTAGACCAGACATATGTTTTGCCGTGAACCTCCTAGCAAGATATAGTTATTGTCCGACCATAAGGCACTGGAATAATATTAAACATGTTTTGCGTTACCTACAAGGAACGACAGACTTTGATTTATTTTATACTAACTATAACAAAGAAGGTTTAGTTGGTTTTGCTGATGCAGGTTATCTGTCCGATCCACACAATGGTAAGTCACAAACAGATTATGTGTTTACACACGGTGGAACAACGATCTCATGGCGTTCTATGAAGCAAACTCTTGTGGCCACATCATCAAATAATGCGGAGATCCTAGCAATTCATGAAGCCAGCCGTGAGTGTGTTTGGTTGAGGTCCATGACTCAACATATTCGGACTGATAGTGTCATGGACGACAATAAGGAAGCAACCGTAATCTATGAAGACAATGCGGCCTGCATCGCACAGCTCAAGGAAGGTTACATCAAGGGAGATCGGACAAAGCACATCTTACCAAAGTTCTTCTTCACACATGAACTACAAAAGGCCGGAAAATTTCAAGTGATACTAGTTCAATCATGCGACAACTCAGCCGATCTCTTCACCAAAGCATTGCCGACAACAACATTCAAGAAGCTCACGCACCAGATTAGAATGCGGAGGCTTAAGGACTTAGAGTGATGCTTGGAACAGGGGGAGCAATGTGTGCTGTATTCTTTTTCCTTCACTATGGTTTTGTCCCAATGGATTTTCCTGGTAAGGTTTTAATGAGGCAGCACCCCCAAGCACATTGCATCGATCCTTCCTAGCACTTGCATGGTTATGTCATCCAAGGGGGAGTGTTGTAAAACAGTGGATGATGGACTCCATAACCAAGCCCATACACAGTCCATAGGTGTAAAAGACTCAAGGCCCATCGGCCAAGGCCTCTCGGCCACATCCTATAACTAAGTCGGTTTAGAGTCTTTGTATTTCCTATTCTGTTTTGGAAAGTCTTACACTATATATATGTAACCTCAAACACATTACATGAATAAGAACAAGAGATTTCAGCCTTTAGATTCTCTAGTTTACAACAAAAAATAAATTACTAACAATAAATAAAATATCGTGCTGTAGCACGGGTTATCCCCTAGTAGAGACAATTAAAACCATTAGATTCCATTCTTTTACAAGAAAGCATCCCATGCCAAATATTACAATCTATTTTTTACATTTCAACTTGATCACGCAAAGTACAAATACTAAGCTTTTTATTTTGAATTTTTACGTTTCAAGAAACATTTCCTGGCAAAGTTATCCATTAAGAAGATAATACTGAATTTAAGAAATAAAATATCCTATATCCCTTTGTTAATTTGAACAATCTATATATACATTTTTTAAGTACATTTTGGGTTCTATCCTTTTATTTGTACTTATTTAAAAACTTATTTACAAAGTTAATCCCTAACAAATTTCTAAAAATAGCATTACTACAGATTTTATTTCCTAAATATTTTACATATTATTCCAACTAAAAAATTCAGCATAATCAATATGGAAACAAAACTATGATATATTTAACCACACTTTCTATTGTGTATTGAACATATTATATCTCTGAATCTTTTGCAAACATTTAGCCGCACAAACGGTCGGAAAATTTAGTTATTCCTCTATTTAGAAAACATCCAATATTTAACAATAAATACAATATAAAGTATAAATAATAATAAAATCATATGTACGTGGTGTACCACGGTTTAAAATCTAGTATCTCTTAACTTTAATACCATTGTTATCACCTTCTTCTTCATAGCTAATATCGGTTCTAGACATTAATTTCTTTTTAATGTTGGAGGTGTTAGGTTCGATCCCCTAATCTGCCAAAACGACTTTTAAAGTAAAGCAACTTGTAAACTAACAGGAAAATTCTAAACAAATATTTAATCCTACTAGTTTTTCCGTCAGTTGATTTAAGGGTATGGCTAAACTGGCAAAGTGAACTAAACTTATCTATTTAACTAGATATTCACCGCGGTACACAGCGGAGATATATTTTCGTTTAAAAACTAAAAAAAAAAATCTTTATTGATTATATTACATATATATATGTAAATAATATTTTTGTATTTGTTGAATTAACTATAATTATGTAGTGTATAATATCCATTTACTATATGGTGTGGTTTATTATATATATCTTTAATGTTCATTAAATTTTATTTAGTCAACAAATAAACTATTTTTTAAATTTTTCTATTTCATTTACAGTATAAAGATAATAGTATTACATAATATATTATAAATTTAAAATATATGAGTATAATATAATTTGTATTTGTATTATTTGTTGTTTTATTCCTATATTATGTAAGACTTTTGTATTTAGAGGTGTGCAAGTCGATTAATTGATTCTTATTATGTAACACATCAATTGATTCTTATTAGTATTGTTTGAAAATTTTAATATTAGTAATATATTAGCTTCTAAAAACAATTCAATGGAAAAAAAAGAAAAAAAAATTGGGCTCGTTCGGGCCCAAAAATAATTGTCTAATGTATAAATGAAATGGGCTTGGACCCTGATCTGTTAGTAATATTTAATTTTCAAACCCAATCCGTTTTTTATTTTTAAAAATTAACTCAATGGCAGTTTTATAAATAAGTGGCAAGTTCAGGATTTATTTTATAATTGTACTTGGAAAATGTATATATACTAGGATTTCACCCGCGGTACACCGCAGGACTAAATTATAAATTATTATATTTTAAATAATTTTTAATTTGTTTAATTTTCAAATTCTCAATTAATTAACTGTTGTCTAATTAATTTAGAATTTTTTTCTTCTTCTTACGTTTTATAAAGTTTATAATCCAATTACATTAAATTTATTATTAGATATAATATAAAATTTTAGATTTTTTTTGTTATCTAAAATTAAACATATGTATATGCCTATATAGTATGTTAGTATATATTTTTATGTGTATTTAATTTTTTTGTTTTGGAATTAAGAATGTGTTATAATATGTGTAATATTTTGTAGTACATATACTAAATAATTTATAAGTTAATGTTCAAAACTATGATTAAAAATCTATAGTATATATGAGATAAACTAGTAGTTCTAGTTTTGTAAATTTATTTAGGATAAGAAATCATGTTTTCAAAAAATAGAAATTTAATATTAATTAATTAAACAAAAAATAAATTAATAATTAATACTAATGGCATGATTGTAAATAAGTATGAGATTCAGGATTTATTTCATAAATGTATTAAAAAATGTATATATAGATTATTAAGTAAATGAAAACTTTGGCATTTAAATGATACTGTATTTCAAAGTTATTTAAACATCTCAAAGTATAGGTATTTTTAATTATTTTTTTCATAAAAAATACAATTTTTAAAAAGACCGAACCATAAAAATTAGTTTTCAAAAACAAACAAAAATAAATTTATTATGCGAAAACTACTTGTGTGATTAGTGTGTCCCAAGCCTCCCAGAAGAAACCAATCGTCATAAATTACTCAGAGGAATATCAAAATGATAAGAACAAATCTATCATCAGCTTCATCATCTCTACCAATCAGCAATCGTTTCTTTCTCACTCACCGGTACTTTTCCTTCAAACGACTTTTAGTTTTATTTATGCCCTTTTTGCCTAGAAATTTCGAATTTTGTGTTTGAAATATTTGTGGATTTTGTATTTATTTGAAGAATTGAGATGGGTTTGCTTCAAATGTGTCTGTAAGACTGTAATCCTCGTTTGGGTGATGTAAAGATTGAATCTTTTTTTTGATAAATTTCTTGTAAACAGTGCTCTTTCAGTTGTTGGAGGGGTCTGCACAAATCAAAAAGGGAACTTTTTGGTTACAAAGAGAGCAGAAGTAGTGGAGCTCACATTGGTTATTAGAGAGGTTGAATCGTGGTGCAGAGTATGGAAGCTTTGAGGATCGAGGAGAAGTATGTGGAAGTAATGAGAGTTTTGGAGGCTGTGAAAGAAGAAGTGAGTGAGGTGAAGCTTGATGTAGCATCTGTATTGGGAGAGAGAAGTGCAGCAATGAAAGAAGTTGAGGAATTGAGTTTAAAAACGGAAGAGGATTTGAGATTGTTGGAGAGTCTTAAGAAAGAAATCGAAGTGGCGAATGAGGAACATTTGATGGCTGAATTGGGAAAGGTCGAGGCTTTGAAGGAATGTGAGGAGATTGAAAGGCAGAGAGAAGAGAAAGCTAAAGAGGTTTTGGATTTGTTGGTCAAAAAGAATAAGAGAATCAAGGAAATGTTGGAAGAAGCTGAGAGAGCTAAAGGTATTGAGAAAGAGTTATTTGAGACGAGTTCAGATGTTGAGATGTTGCAAACACAGCTTGAGCTTGTCAAGAAGATGGAGAGGAGAGTTCATAGGAGAGATAATAGTATGTCGAGATCAAACCGCTCTTTTGAAAGAGGGAAGATTAATTTATCGGTTTTGAAAGAAGTAACAGAAGAGACTGAAATGAAAAAGGAAGAACTTGGTTCTGTTAATGCTGAGCTCTTTCGGGTTATGACGGTAATGGATGTCTTGAGGAATTAAGTTAGTCAAGTGAAAGACGAAGCATCTCGCCTAGATAGAGTCTTGAGGAAAGGTGATGTTAAGATTCAGAAACTCAACTCGAAGATAGTTATGGCGAAAACTAAGTTGGAAGCAGTATCGATCGCTGAGGAGAGAATTAGCTCACTTGCTTACAGTTTAGTTGGTTCTCTTGAGAAGTTAAAGAAAAACAGAAATGCTGCAAGGAAAGAGGAGGTTCTTCTCAAAAAGGAGAAGATGGTTACAAAGGCTGAAACACTGAAAGCCAAAGTTGATATAGACGAAATGGAAAAAGAATTGATTTCCAAGTTGGATGAGCATGAGGATGCGAAAACCGCAGAGGCTTTAGTGCTTGAGAGGCTTGAATCTCTTATAGAAGACACAATAAAGAGTCGAGAAATGGAGTCTGAGCATTGTGCAATGATCACAATCTCGAGGTTTGAGTACGAGTATTTGACTAAACATGCCTCTCAAGCAGAAGAAACCGCAGAGAAAAAAGTCGCAGCAGCAGAGGCATGGGTTGAAGCAGTCAAGGCTTGCACGAAAGCGGTTTTGATGAAGACGGAAACTTTGATCAGAGAGAGTGGAATGACGAAAGTGGAAGAAGAAAAAGAAGCGTTTAAGATGGAAAGGTCATTGTCAACGAAGAGATTGGTCGAGGATGAGATTCAGAAGTTTAAGCAGTGCCCTGAAGCCAAAAGCTATCTTTCTCCTAAACCAGTTGGAAAACTCACGCCAGTACAACGAGGGAAGCCAAGAAGATATTCACCTGCAGGGACTCCAACGTTCTTTGTAATCAAGAAGAAGAAGAGAGTTCCGAATTTGGCCAAGTTTTTAACCCGGAGAAGTTAAAGTAACAATCATTTTTTGACTTGTGAGAACAATTATATTTGTTAGATTTCCTAAGAAGTAAATCGATGAAATGTTTCATATTCTTGTTCAGTCTTGTGCATATGACCGTATCTAACAATGGACTAGACTCATTCTAGTAGCTCAACTGGCACTGGGACTGTGAACATGGAGTGTGTGCTTATTTTGACAGTGTGTTAGGATCTTTATATGATTTGTGTGTTCTAGATATATTCATGTCTTACAGTTGGCTATGTCAAAAAAGTTTTTAAGAGTCAAAGCAGTGCAGCTTATGAGAGAGAATAAACTTAAAAATTCAAAAAATCAAAATATTTTTCATTGTTTGCTAATTGTGTTATATTTGTGTTCTCAATAAAATTTGACATGTGTAAGCAAAAACTTAATTTATTAAGTATGTATATTAATCAATAAATAATAAATAACAATGTTAAAAAGGATAACATAAGTTATTTAACATAATTTTATTCAGATATAAATTGTATTTATCGTTGTAATATAAATTTTTAGTGTAAGTAAGTACACAAAACCTTGAAACAATAATGCATTTTAATAAAAAAAAATTCAATACATGATGTGTATTAGTATAGTTTTATATGTTTTAATGCATTTTAATAATATTTAGGATATTTTTGGACGTCTAAATATTAGTATAGTTTTAATGCATATAATAATATGAGAAAACTGAAAAAAAATATAAAAATGAGTTTGTAAAAATGAATTTTTGGTTAATTGATGAAAATTGACAAAAGTATTACTTATAAAATTATGAGATATAGAAGAATAATATTTAGGATATTTTTGGATTTCCAAAATTTTTGTGGATGTTAACTGGTTTTTTTACTGATTATTTTTATTGTTAACTTTAAAATACTAACCAATATACATATTATCTCATATGATGTTCATATTATTTTTGTTATTAAAAATTTAACTCTAATCATAAGAAGTGAATTATGGTTTTACGATCAAATAGATAGTTAAATGTGATAACTAAACTGAATGTCTAACAATGAAATTTATTATAGATTAAAAAATTTCAAATATTAATATGTATCATTTTAAAAAAAATTATTTAATAATATTAGTAATTTTTTAAATGTTTGATTTTATAATTTCAACACATGTATTTTTGTAATGCATATATGTCAATACATAAGATAATTCAAAATAAATTATAATTTATAGAAATGAATCTTCAGTTATTTGATGAGAATGTCTCTATATCTGTATATATGTTTTTATTTTATAAATTTCACTCATTTAAAATTGATTAAGACATTAGGTAAAATTAGTACTTACGAGGTAACAACATAACAAATAAATGTTGATTCAGTTTTTTTGCGAATTATATTTTGTTAATTTTTATTTGTATTTTCAATTCTTACTAAGAAATAAATTTGATATGATGTATTAATTGTGTTTGATATAAAATATTTTGTTCTTTGCATTAAAATAAAAAGTGTAATTAAACTTAAAATATGGTTTATTATGATGGTATAGATATTTAAATGGTACTCCCCGTCCTATAAGAGTTTTTGGGTAAATGCACAAAGATTAATAAACAATAAATATTATGTCATTTATAAAACTTCAACCGTTGACAAAAAAAAAAAACTTTGTAACATCCGCGAACCGAAATCCCAGTTTAGGGATTGCATCGGTCGATGCAAGGTTGGTTTTTCTGCGGACGAGTTAAGTTAAACGCTGCGTTTTGGGTTAGGAAAACTCTTAACTCGAGTTTTTGTCTCATTAGCCGTATTTAGCCACTTTTTGAGAGAAAACAAAAGAGAGAAAAGTTCCCTAAGTGTTCTTGAGTGTTCTTGGTGATTTCTGGAGATTTGAGGCTGTTCCTGTAGAGATCTGTAGCTGGGATCGTTGTAGGAGCTTCCTAGGAGCGTTGTTTTGCTTGTTTAAGGTTCATAATCTTCTTGGCAAAGGTAAGTGCATGACCATGGCTTATCTAAGCTAGAGATCTCTCTGATTTGCTTGTTATATGTTGTTAGGCTTGTTAGATTGATGTTTGGGACGTTAGGAAGCTTTCTTGTGGCTTGGGATCGAGTTTTGTGGTTGTAGGAACGAAGATCTGGCGAGAAGCTTCGGGGAAAACACGATGCTCGGCATTGCATCGGTCGATGCACTTTGTGCGTCGGTCGATGCAAGAGCGAGGACGGCGCGTAAAACCTACGATTTTCGTGTTATGTCGAGCATGCGTCGGTCGATGCAGTGCAAGTGTCGATCAATGCAAGTGCATCTAGCATCGGTCGATGCAACCTTGTGCCGGTCGATGCATCCCCATCTGGTGTCGGTCAATGCATGTTGGTGTCGGTCGATGCAGAGTCCTGGTTTGTTATTCCTGATTGTTGTTGATGGTTAGAGATGTCTCTATTGCTTGTGTGTATAGCCCAGTAGATGGGAGGATTGCCTTACTGAGTGTTTATAAAATACTCATGCATTGCAATTTGTGTTTGTGGTGCAGGTAAAAGCAAAGTGTGACCGTGGAATCAAGGCAATAAAGAGGAGGATGTTCTAGTGGTTCGCTTGGTTGTTTGGCTTATGTTAGTTTGCTAGAGCTGAGTCCTAGAATGTTGTTTAGGATTGCTGGTTCTCTGGTATATGTTGTTTGGATCATTAGTTTATGATTTGGAATTAATGTTGGTTATTGGATTATTATTGGTTATTTATTGGATATGTATATTGGTTATTTCTGCTGTTGATTGTGATTGTGGCTAGATGGCTAGTGGGTATGGGACCACTAGTTGTAGTTTATTTATTATATTATGTTTATATATTTATTATTTATTATTTTTTTTTTTAAAAAGGTTGGATCCTTTCAAACTTCAACCAATAGGAAAATATACCGCATAATTCAAATAGTCATAAATTAATATATTAATAAAAATTGTACATAGAAATTTGAAAAAATATTATAAAATAGAAAAAAAGCCTTAAAACTCTTAGATAATGGAACTGAGAGAGTATTAAAATGAAATTTGAGATGTTCATATTCAATATTAAAATGTTACAAGATAAAATCTAAAAACATGTATATTACTACTTAATTATTTTTAATATTTTTTTAATTTTTTACTCACATAATAACGCAGGCTTTATCTAATAAATTTATAAAATACATATAAAAATAGTAAAACTATATTTAGGATTATGTAATTATCAGAGCGGATATCCGCCTATTTAAATTATAGGTATTTATGATTTACTTCGCTTTTGATAATAATCAATTTTGAACCAAATCGAATCGAATAACAGATAGAAGCAAATCTAACGAATATAGCCATTACAACATGCTTACAAAACTTCTTGCAAAAATGGACGTAGTCTACTGGTTATAGTTTGGTTTAAGCGACCAAAATGCAAGCTTGGCCACTTAGGATTGCCACCGTGAACGGTGGAAGTCGGGTAACACGATTTTTTTGTGTCTTTCATTTTCCAAAAGGGTAATCTCTCATATACGCTTTCTACATTGCACTAACGGATTCAAAGAATAATATAAACAGAGGTTCATGTTCATAATCACAGCCCAATATCTAAGAAATAACAATGGAGGATCTTGGATCATCATCTCCTTTTGGAGCTCCACATTGTCCATCACCATCTTCTTTAGATCATTGAAATCCTCTAATAGTTGGTTCTGTTTGCTTTCAACCATCCTAATCTCCTCTAGAAGAGTAACAATATGGTAGGCGTCAAAGTTGATCTTCTCATTAATTTTTACAAGAGTATATACACAATCCCAAAGAACTCTAGAGAATATTCTAGACTTGAGGACCAAGACTCTTTACAATAAGATATATAAAATAAGTGAAGATATTTATAGATATTTATACAATGGTCCCTAATACTCCCCCTCAAGTTAGCGCATGAAGATCCCGAATGCCCAACTTGCGCAAAAGATAAGAAAATGGTGGACCGCCAAGAGACTTAGTGAAAATATCAGCAACCTGGTTGGAAGTGTGTATCTTGAAGGTCGCAATAAGCCCAGCCTTGAGTGCGTCTCGTACAAAATGGCAATCTGCATCAATGTGCTTAGTACGCTCATGAAAAAAAGGGTTTGCTGCAATATGTAGAGCAGCTTGATTATCACAGAAAAGTGGTATAGCAGTATCATGTCGAACCCCAAAGTAGGATAGAAGTTCATGTTCCCACTTCAATTCACCAGTCGTGTAACGCATCGCCCGATACTCTGCTTCAGCAGAAGAGAGTGAAACTGTCTTTTGCTTCTTTATTTTCCACGCAATAGGAGACCCACCTAGAAGTATAACATAACCAGACAATGAGCGGCGAGTACGAGGACAGGTCTGATAGTCAGCATCACAATAAGAAGAGAGTGTAAGATCAGTATTAGCAGTCAACAAAATCCCTTGTCCAGGACAGCCTTTAAGATAGTGAACCACCCGAAGTGCTGCTTCCCAATGTTTGACCTGCGGTTTCTTGAGAAACTGTGCAAGAATATGAATAACATAAGTAAGATCAGGACATGTAACCGTGAGATACACTAAGCGTCCGACAAGACGACGATATCGCCCTGGATCAGCATATGGACCTTCTTCAATGACTTGCAACCGATGATTCTCTTCCATTGGTGTCTCAAATGGCTGGGAGGCTAACAGTCCACATTTGTTGATAATATCCAAAGTATATGTGCGCTGAGACAAATAGATACCCCGCGGAGATCTCGCAACCTCAATACCCAGAAATTATTTAAGATGACCCAAATCTTTCATTTTAAAACATTCACTCAAATACTCCTTAAACCGAGAAATAGTTCTTGAATCATTGCCACCAATAGACAGATCATCAACATAGACTAAAACGTATAGCCTCACATCTCCAGTTCTAAGTAAAATAATGAGTAATCAGGATATGTCTGAACAAAACCATACTCGAGTAAAGCATTTGTTAGTTTGGCAAACCAACATCGCGGTGCCTGGCGCAATCCGTACAAAGACTTACGAAGGCGTAAAACTTTATTTGGACCCGATCCTCGATAACCTGGAGGTAATGTCATGTAGACCTCTTCCTCTAAGTCACCATGAAGAAATGCATTGTGAACATCCATTTGATGCACCTCCCAATTCTTTGCAGCCACCACTTTAAGAAACACTCGAATCGTAGTCATCTTGGCACATGAGCAAGTTTCTTCATAATCTTTCCCTGCAATTTGTTGATCCCCTCGAATAACCAGACGTACTTTATAGTTTTCGATAGAACCATCAGAACGATGCTTAATGGTGTAAACCCAACGACACCCAAGTGCTTTTTTCCCGGGGGAAGATCAGTTTCATACCATGTATTAAGCAATTCAAGAGCATCAACCCCAAAACCCATTGCCTCGCACCAAACCTTAATTTGAACAGCTTCAGCGTATGTCTTTGGTGCCACTGCAGCAGTAACTGCCGCAAGAAAAGCCCTGTGCTTATCCGAAAAACGATCACATGTAACATTGTTGGAAATCGGATAGAGGACCGTACCTGGAGGTGAAGATGCTGAAGTGGGAGTGTGTGGTGAGGGGTCAGTTATACATTGTGTTGTGTTCAGAATATAGTCATTCAACTTAACTGAAGGTTGCTTACGACGTTTTCCAATTCCCAATTCTGGTTGTACATCAGAAACCAACACAGGTTGGTTAATCTCCCCCTGAGATCGAGCAGTCTCCCCCTTAGATTGATCAATCTCCCCCTTAGATTGATCTGTCTCCCCCTGAGATGGATTAGTCTCCCCCTGAGATCGATCAGTCTCCCCCTGAGATCGATCAGTCTCCCCCTTAGATCGATCAGTCTCTGTATCCAATGGTAAAGGTGGAACCACTAGTGGATCGACCGATCGTGGTGTGAGATCGGTCGGTCCATCATCTTCTGCACTTTTATCCACAATCAACGATTCATGCGGATCGGTCGATCCGGCAGGAGGATCGATCGATCCTTCCTTGTCAAAACTCACAAAATCATCTTCACGCACATCCTCTATCACTGTGGCATGTGGCGGAGCTGTAGGTGACTCTCTTGATACTGCAAATGGAAATACATGTTCATGGAAGATAACGTCGCGAGATACAAAATATTCCTCCTTCTCGATATCAAAGACTCGCCATCCTTTCTGACCATATGGATACCCCACAAACACACACTTGCGACCCCGTTCTCCAAACTTATCCTTATCACGTGACTTGTTATGAGCAAAACATAAGCATCCAAACACCTTGAGACGATCAAACAGAGGTGCCGATCCATATAGTAATTCATAAGAAGTTTTCCCATGAACGATAGTAGATGGCGTTTGATTGATCAAATGTGCAGCCGCCATAACACATTCTCCCCAAAATCGAATTGGTAAGCTTGCTTGAAACATGAGAGATCGAGACACGTTCAAGATATGACGGTGCTTGCGCTCGACACGACTATTTTGCTGAGGCGTATAAACACAAGATGTTTGGTGAAGAATTTCTTCATTCTCAAAAAATCCCCTTAAGCACATAAATTCAGATCCATTGTCACTCCGCACCACACAAACCTTTTTGTCAAATTGTCTAGCAACTATAGTACAAAATTTCTTAATAGAATCTGCTACTTCACGTTTTTTGTGAAGAAGATAAATCCAAACAGCTCGGGAGAAGTCATCTACGATAGTAAGGAAGTATGCGGCCCCCGAAGAGGAAAGAGTACGATAAGGGCCCCAAACATCACAATGAATCAAATCAAATAACTCGGCAGCTTTATTAGAACTTTCATGAAAACAATCACGAGTTTGTTTAGCTCGAAAACATACGTCACAAATGACTTCTGACTCCACAATTTTTCCAACATCAACAGAACCAAATAAAAACGATAAAACCCTACTAGATGGATGTCCTAAACGGCAATGCCATAAGTCTCTTGCTCCTAAACTGGATGCTGCATGAGCTTGAGTCCCCATAACACCTCGAAAAACATAGACCCCTCCATACTCTTCACCGCCAATCAGCATCTTCGAAGTACGGTCCTGCAACACACATTAATCTTCAGTAAACATCATTGAACCTTTTGTCAATTTAAGTAACTTAGCAACAGATATCAAAGAGCATTGCAATTGTGGGGGATATAAAACTCCCTGAAGCCACAAATCTCCCCCTAAACAAATATCCCCTTGTTTAACGGCAATTGCTCTATCACCATCTGGTAATCCAATCGAGCATGAATATATTACAAACATTGCTCAAAAGGTCCAGCTTCCATGTCATGTGGTGAGAAGCTCATGTGTCGATAATAAAATCTACATTATCTTTCTTACCAGTCAGTTTGTCAACAGAATCTTGCTTAGTTGTGTTGACGAACTGTCCAACCGCGCTCCACTGGTCATCTGTCAGTTGTGGGAAAGCACTCCGATCAAGCTCCACTTTCATATTCCCAACATAAGCTGCTTGAACAGCATTCGGCTGTGGTGCTTGTATGGCATTCGCACGACCTCCATTGCCTCTTCCACGACCAGAGGCTCCAAACGCTCCACCACCACGACCAAATCTCCCGCGAGCACCACCTCCTCTGCCGCGTTCACCAAATTCACGCCCTCTCTCTCCCCACTATTCGGGATAGCCTTTCAACTGGAAACAATCGGCTTGTGCATGCCCATACTTCCCACAATGAGTACATGTTACATCCTTTTCACGAAAAGGTTCACCGTAAGGACGACTGCAACGTGATCAAGCTGCCACCGAGAACCCGACGACATCTGCGGTGTTTGTCTCTCTATTTTTTATCACCGTTTGTTGTCTCTCCTCCCGGATGATACGTTGATAAACTTGAGAAAGCTTAGGTAGAGGTTCTAAGCTCGTAATTGTAGAATGTACTGTTCCAAAACGAGCATCATCCAAGCCGTTGAGAAACATGTTAAGTCTCTCTTCATCCCGATCCTCTTCCAGTTGAGCAGCCAATTCCCCAAATGTATATGTCCGAATTGGCTTATATATGGCCAATTCATCCCACATCTTTTTGAGCTTCCCAAAATATACCATTACGGCATCCCCTCCTTGTCGACAATTCGCCAAGGCTGCCCGAATTTCACCTATCTGTGGTCTGTTTCCTGCAGAAAACTGCAGTTGCAAGTCATCCCAAAGAACCTTTGCTTCATCAACCATGGAAACAGAGGTTCTAAGCGTGGGTTCAATAGTATTCATGAGCCACGCCACCACCATTGAGTTTACGACCTCCCATTGCTCTATCTCCTCTTCCGTCAACGGCTTGGTGAAAGAGCCATCGATGAATCCAAACTTTCTCTTCGTCCGCAAGGCGTTCCGCACATGCTTGGACCAATCTTCATAGTTCTCTCCCCTTAGCTGCACCGTTGTGATTAGATTCCCCAGTCCGTCAGATGGATGAAGGTACATCGGTGAGAGTGTAGCCTTATCCACCGCCGTGTTTTGTCCCCACTTGCACCGCCTTTCGCGAGTGCGATTTGTTTGTCACCATCTTCTCCCGTCGTCATTGTTTCTTCTTATTNTTGATCGTAGCTGCTCTTGTTAACTTGGAGAATGCTATGACGCGTTCGATTGAATCCGAAATCTAACAGTTTTAGAAAACATGTTTTAGTTGAAAGGGATGAACAATAAACAAGAAAGTGACAAAGAAAGAATAGATAAAGAAATTTTACTGACAAAGCCAATCGCCGGAGTAGAAACGTTGGTGGTTGGCCCAATCAGAGTAGTTAACGTCGGAGTTCCAACTGTATCTTCCACCGCCTACTCTGTGAAGACTTGATTCCACTTCTACTATGATTAATATCACCACTGTAACATATATTAATGCCCATAATTGTTTCCCCATCTTCTTTTTTTTTTTTTTTTTTTTTTTTTTTTTTTTTTTTTTTTTTTTTCAAACCCGCTCTGATACCATAACAATGTGGTAGGCGTCGAAGTTGATCTTCTCATTAATCTTTACAAGAGTATATATACAATCCCAAAGAACCCTAGAGATTATTCTAGACTTGAGGACCAAGACTCTTTACAATAGGAAATATAACATAAGCGAAGATATTTATAGATATTTATATAATAATCTAAGAAATAACAATGGAGGGTCTTGGATCATCATCTCCTTTTGGAGCTCCACATTGTCCATCACCATCTTCTTTAGATCATTGAAATCCTCTAAGAGTTGGTTCTGTTTGCTTTTAACGATCTTAATCTCCTCTAGAAGAGCATCATCAACTCAACAGAACATGTGTTTCTCCTTCTTCTCTTGAAATCATTTTCTGATAACAATATTTAATAAATTTTGATGGAATAAGAGCAGATAAAAGTATATTAACTTCATACCCACAATGCATATGTAGAATCTTCGATACGGATTTTCTTTTGTCTTTGAGGTGTAGGTCATAATCTCTCCACCACACCAGCACCTACTCGGAACTCCAACCTGATAAGTTCTCGAAATCACCCGAGACAAACCTGCAATTGAAGAACTAATCCAATTATGGTTAATTAGATCGATTATAGTGTATAAGTGACATTGAGAAGAGTTACTATGTGTACAGGAGGAAATAGATAGAGGCCAATAGTACATAGTGAATTTAGTTGAGCAGCTATAGTAGGGGGCCTCCTACAGACTGACTGCCCTCTAATAATTGGTTACACAATAAACTTAATATGATTTCTCTCTAATTTTCCGTCATAGTAGTAATCACAATGATATGTATATTATCAACTCATTTCTTTGATATTAATCACAAGCGGTTTCTTTAATATCAGTCATAATGTAATTTAAATAGAGGCAGCTCATTTCATTCCATGAGCTCAATACAAACACGGAGATCAAACCATTTGAGTGGTTGATGTTTTATTTGGTGAAAATAATATTTTTCTTAAATAACATATTATAAGAATTTTTTTATCTACCATACTTATAATATTAACATCCGCGCCACAAACAATATTTTAAGTAATTTTTTAATCTAATATTACTTATTGATCAAGAAAAAAATTACTTATAATATGTAACAGAAAAATAAACAAGGAAAGTCGTCACTATTGTAAAGAAGAGTTGTTGTACTGTTGAAACAAGATGCTGTAACGGTTGCTAAAAAATCTGGCGATTGCTCTCTTTTCCCAGGAACACTTTTTCTCACTACAATAAACACATCCACATCATGTCTTGTCATTGCCGTTGACATTTTGATTTTTGATTGACATTATCACTGTCGTTTTAACATGTCGCAGTCACTCATCCAACAATATGAAAAAGAACAGGGTCTTAGTTAGTGGCACGGGTACTAACCTAATTTATATGAAAAGATGTGAATTTTCTCTATATGAGTGCCACATCAGCACATACAAAGTTGACACATGTACAACTTAAAAAAAAATTTGTGAAAAACGTTTACTTCCTCTGCTTTCTTAAGGTTCATTATGCATTCAAATGATCATTATAATTATCGTAAGTAAAGTACCCATAATTACATGTAAGAAAAAAAACGAGTAATGTATAGGTCTTTTATCTTGAGTTAATAAGTTGTATGTTGTATAATCTATTTTTTCACTAAAATCTGGATCTTTTTTTCTCTGTCACAATTCTTTCGTTTTTTTGTTTTTTTCTCTTTCTTTCAGTTCTTTGTTTCCCACTCGTTTTCTTTGTTCTCTATAAGATGTTGGGATCGATGGCAACCGCGACTACCACCGCGAACACTCCCACAAATAATAAGCTCTATGGTATCTGATGTGATCACAGGATCGATCACTCGGCCGTGAACACTCGATCCAAGCCGGAGCATACTCCCGGAGCACCATGTTTCACGGACGAGTTGATCTCTATCCAATCTCAACTCCGACATCTTGGAGAAATGTTGGGCTAAGTAGAGACATCTTACGCCCTTGGAGAATCATCACTGAACCAACACTCGTCCCTTATGACTTCACCAACGCCGGATCTGCAAGTTCCTTACCAGCCGAAACAAGATGTTTTGACGTGGAACAGGCCGACTACCGACCTGATTAAAGACGCCGCACCAACAGAGCAAGCCGAACGTACGCTGAGCCTAGGACATGATTTCGATCGACAAGGCGGTCCAGAAGGAGTCATTGGTCTGAGAGGAATCATAGAGACGCCAGCCGAGCCTCCTGACCACCAAGCTTGCATACTCGGAAATACAAGTTCCAGTCAATACGCGGACCAAGGTCAATTCGTGACAGCTCTCGATCAAGACCGAGCCAACACTCGACCGCCATGTTCAGAACCGGACACGGTGCACAAATCCTCACTCGTCATGTGTATTAAGCCACTAGGCGAGGCCAATGAAGAGTCTGCCCGTGCAATCAACTACATATCCAAACTTTGCTTGTTAATGGGGAGTTTCAAGCAAGTTGAGCCACTGGAGATGGCCATTGAGGGATATTTTCAGTCGGTATTGTTCATGACTACTTCAAGTAGTAAGCTCCAGCTGGGAGTCGCCTATACTGTGCCATCCTTCTCCACTCTTAGCGCCAAGGCCGTTACCGCACAAGGTCCTATGGCGACGCATTTATCCAACTTTGGTGCGGATCAAACCTTTGTGTGGCATCCTGGAGAGCTTCGACAACCAACCACGGTTCATGAAGGGATCGCAGCGCTCAATGCCACTGGCCTTACCGGGGAAATCTTATCCTTTTCTCTTAAGGCCTTACTTTTCCCATTTGATCCCGGTAAAATCATACCGCGGTTGAACTTTTGATGCTGCTGATTCGGTTTTCCTTTTTGATCCAGGTGATGAGCAAAGTTTTGAGGTCAAAACTTCTATAAGAGGGAGGGAATGATGTGATCACAGGATCGATCACTCGGCCGTGAACACTCGATTCTCTCGGACGTCTCGTGGCCACCTCTCGGACAACACTCGGCCACTCAGCCACTCGGACATCACTCGGGACAACTTGAGACCGGCCTTCCTAGTGATGTGCGGCACCAACGAGTCCCCAAGGATCATCAAGCAGGAGCAAGACAAGTCACCTAATGGACATTTCAAGCCAAGCTCCAACCTTCACACCAATGGCTCATGGCTAGCATCACCATTGAAGAGCCTTGAGTCGCGACCAGCTTTGGGAAGCTTGATTTGTGTGTTTTCACCACCAAGCCAAGGTGAAGACATCCCTAAGCCATTAGAAGGAGCTGTACTCTTTTTCCTACTTTGGGTTTGTCCCAATGGGTTTACCAAAGAGGTTTTAACGAGGCAGCGAGCTCTAGTGCATCTCCACTTCGTTCCCACTTGGCTCATGACTTGGAAACACTTATTGACATGCTTAGGAGCCAAGGAAGTGAAGATCCTATCCACGTCCAGCCAATGATGTGGCCACCCTATCTCCTTCCCTTCCTTTCTTTTGAATTTCTTCTTGAACCTTCTATGACCGTTGGATTGGTCTTTGCTTTGATTTACTTTTGCTTTTTCTTTTTGGCCATGTGTGTGGTTTAGATCATGGATACGTTTTCTAGGGTTAAGTGTCTCCCATTTGTAAGCCTCCCTATCTAAAGGCCTAAACCCTCATTGTAAAACTTAGACTTGAAGATTGAATTAATTTCCAAAGAGAGAGTCTTTGTTTCTTTTCTCACCTCTCTCCTTAGCCTAAGTCTGGGACTTGGCTCTTGAGAAATCTTAGAAGGTTCGCGAACCGGGTTCGAGACCTTCTAGTCCGACCGTATCACGGACCGTGCCATCTCCCGTGGGTCGTCGAATCAATCCACCTTCGATTCCATCATCTCGCAACCTTCGCAACCACCGACGTTTCCCTCGCATCCTCTCGAGATCTCCATCGTTCCGTCTCGCAACATCTCGAGTCCATCCTCGCTTCGTCTCGCATTCGTTCGTGAATCCCCCTCATTCCACCTCGTGCACCACTCTCGATCCTTTCCGCATTCCCCCGTATCGTCTCGCCCCATCCGTACCGAGCTGTCTCGATCCGTTTGAGCGAGCAAGTCCGAGTCTTTCGTGCATCTCACGAATCCTTCGGTGTTTCTTCTTCCAAAACTCATTTCCATCGATCGATAAGCTTCTCCAACCGATCCAAGGCGATTGACCAGAGCAAAGTCACCCCTAGATCGATCGGACCGAAGACGTGACCGTACGACCGATCCGAGTACTGTCCATCGATCACATCAGGATTGCTCAGATCCGGGCTTACATACCAGTTCTGCTTGATTTCAAAAAAGTTCAATTATGATGTCTGGTGTGAGCTTTTTGAGACTCACTGCGGCAATTTTGGTGTCCTTGGAAACCTCAGTAGCTCCTCTGCCATGTCTTCCAACGAGGAGAAGTAGTGGACGGAACGTGATGACCTTGTCAAGATGTCGATCTATGCCACGGTGTCGGCACAACTTCTCCACACCACCCTCAAAGCCAAGTCTACGGCCTGTGATTTATGGCTTACTCTAGAAGTCCCTGATTACAAACATAAGCTGAAAACACTTGTTGATATTTCAGCCAATGTTGACGCACCGATGATAGATCATGCCTTGGTCATGCACATGCTTAATGGATTGTCTGCTAAGTTTGACTGTATCATTAACGTGATTCAGCATTACACGCCATTTCCATCTTTCATCAAGGCTCGATCAATGCTCTTAATGGAAGAGAAGAGAATCACCAAGCAGGTTCCACCAACTCCAGAACACAACACTGACTCCTCGTCCCATATTGTGTTATGTACACAAACTCGGATCAACATCAACAACGCTCGTAACACTACAACAGCAACAACAAAAACAACAACTTCAGACGCAATAACTACAACAAAAATCATGGTCGGGGTGGCCAGAATAGAAGAGGTCGTGGTCGCTACAACAACAACAACTGGAACTACAATGCATATGTGGCATCACCATGGTCTTATCCTCAAGCACCTTGGATATTTTCTAACTCATACAACTCACCTCCTTGGTTCAGACCATAATACTACATGCCACAAATGCATCCTTGGTTAGCTATATCTGGCTCATTCTAGCCACGGCAACAAGGGGAGGTACATTACACTCATGGCGTGCCATCTTTCTCTCCAGTAGGTGGCACACAACCGTTTTTTTACACGGCTCTTCCTCAGACATTCAGTACTATGAACCTTCAAGATCCAACCAACAACAAGTGGGTGATGGATACGGGTGCAACGAATCATGTTATAGCTGAGCCAGGTAAGCTATGTTCCCTTTTTAATATGAGCATTATTCTTTCTATTACTTTTGGCAACAGTTCTTGAAACGACCCGACCCGTTTTTTTTTTAAAAATAATAATAATAATAATAATAATAATAATAATAATAATAATAATAATAATAATAATAATAATAATAATAATAATAATAATAATAATAATAATAATAATAATAATAATAATAATAATAATAATAATAATAATAATAATAATAATAATAATAATAATAATAATAATAATAATAATAATAATAATAATAATAATAATAATAATAATAATAATAATAATAATAATAATAATAATAATAATAATAATAATAATAATAATAATAATAATAATAATAATAATAATAATAATAATAATAATAATAATAATAATAATAATAATAATAATAATAATAATAATAATAATAATAATAATAATAATAATAATAATAATAATAATAATAATAATAATAATAATAATAATAATAATAATAATAATAATAATAATAATAATAATAATAATAATAATAATAATAATAATAATAATAATAATAATAATAATAATAATAATAATAATAATAATAATAATAATAATAATAATAATAATAATAATAATAATAATAATAATAATAATAATAATAATAATAATAATAATAATAATAATAATAATAATAATAATAATAATAATAATAATAATAATAATAATAATAATAATAATAATAATAATAATAATAATAATAATAATAATAATAATAATAATAATAATAAATATTCTACAACTAGTGGTCCCATACCCACTATCCACCTAACAACAAACATGCAACATCGGATAACATAAACAATATCATTAACCAACAAATATCCAATAATAAATAACCAATATCAAAGTATAACAATAATCCAATAATCATTCATCAGAAAACATAAAACCATCAACCTAGCAATGTTCTAATGACCCAAATCTAGCAACCTAGCAATGTCAGACAACATCAAATCGAGTCCCTAGAACATCCTCCTCTTCATTGCCTTGATTTCACGGTCATACTTTGCTTTTACCTGCACCACAAACACAAATTGAGATGCATGAGTATTTTATAAACACTCAGCGAGACAATCCTTCCATCTACTGGGCTATACACATAAGCAATAAGATCTCTACATGCCACAAACATCAATCAATAAAACAAACCATGCAATATACAAAGCAACGCAACATTCGGTGTAACTGAGGAAGGGTGTCGACCGACACTCGCCAAAGTTGTCGAGCAGTTCTCTCATTGGTGTCGATCGAGAATCATGTGGAGATGTTGATTTCCTTCAATCAGAAACTCCGAATCTTGCCTCCAATCTTCTCCAATCCGCTCCATGCATCCCCAGAAGCCAAAACCCAGCCATAGCAGCCACAAATAACCATAGAGAACTCAATCAAACAACCACACAAGCACCAAATCACAAAAAAAAAAAAAAAACTAGAGATCTTAGCTTAGATAAGCCATGGTCATGCACTCACCTATTTGCAGGAAGTTTCTGACCAACAATGACGAATCCCTCACTCCCAGAAAGCTTCTAACACCTTCCTAGCTTCAGATCCCTCAAGAACAGCAAAGAAATCTCACCAATCTCCCCAAAAACTCAAGAACGCTTCTATTCTCTCTTTTCTCTCAAAAACAAGGAAACATCGACAAAAGAACTTTCCCAAAACCCTTTATGTCAACATTTCACTTAAATAGTCTGGTTCAATGGTTTTCCTTAAATCCAACCGACCCAAATCGATAATTCAATTGAACTGGTCGAACCAGAAATCAATGGTGTCGACCGACACCACCATTGGTGTCGATCGACACCCATCCCCAAAATACAAATTTTGGTTCGCGGATGTTACAATTCTTCCCCACCAACATAAGTTCATCCTCGAATCTCGAACAACCATCAGCCAAGGAATCTCGTGCAACCGTCGCCACGGTCCGCACTCCTCCGACCGATTTACGAAAGTTCACGTCTAGGTGATAGACTCATGTTCCAGGCATTATTTGCTCTTAACTTTTGGACTTTCCTTTACTCATAGGTCTTAACCTTGAGTTTTTATTGGCTCCTCATCAGGCCTAAGTCTGCATGCCACAATGCTGGCTCCTCATCGGGCTGAAACCCGCATGCCATAATATATAAGAAAGTCTAATATTCGTCTCTCGGGTTGCCACCCTACAACGCGCCCCCGGATCGTCATCCGAAGTTGATATACCAACCATGCTCTCAGAATATGGCAGTACTAGGAGAACCAAAGTCCCCCAAGAGTCGCGAGCAAATAATTCTGAACACGTCTGAGTCCTATCCCTAACCAGTTTTCCTTCCCGTGGCTCGCGTAAAACAACACAATGTCCTACCAACCACATACCCCCTCAGTGGAATACCTCACGACAAAACATGGATCATATACATGCCACAAGGGCCACCACAAAGGCCTACAAATATCCTAAGCAGGACCGCCACCAAGGCTAAAAAAATGTTCTAAAAAGGACCGCCACTAAGGCCAAACAAATGTCCTCAACAGGACTGCCACAAAGGCCAAACCAATGTCCTCAACAGGACCGTCACAAAGACCACGTGTCCCAAAGGACCGTCACGAGGACCACTCGTCCTGAAGGACCGTCACGAAGACCACTTGTCCCAAAGGACCGTCACGAAGACCACCATTCGCGAAGGATTGCCTAAACAGGCCACACGTCCCGAAGGACCATCACGAAGACCACACATCGCGAAGGACCGCCTAAAACAGGCACATTGCCTAAACAGCCCGCCACAAAGGCCACACAATTGGCTAAACAGACTGCCACAAAGGACACACAATTGGCTAAACAGCCCGCCACAAAGGGCACACAGTCGGCTAAACAGCCCACCACAAGGCCACACAACGTCTCAAAAGACTGCCTCACACGGGCACAATGATTCAAAAGTCCACCACGAAGACCACACAAGCCACTCCAAGGCTCACACCAACAAAAATGGACAAATCCTAACTTCCATAAAACTTTTCATTTTTAGACTTTCTACTTTTGGAAACTATCCACTTTTAGAAACTTATATTTCAAGAAAATTTCCCTTACAACCACCGCCTCACGGAAATTTCGTATCCAAAACACCACCTCATCTTGTTACTTAGTCACACAACCAACCACCCCTAAGCAACCAAGTAAACAAGAGAGATGGGCTGGAATACTCCATTCCCGCTCCAGCCACGGATTACAAATGGGACCAGGCTAGACAAGCTTAAGTCGCGGCTTTCTTCTCATACCACTTCTTAAACCGTGTCTTTATCCTCGCCTCTGGTTCCCAAGTCTGCTCCTCAACACCATCAAAGTCCCAAAGGACTTTCATCAAAGGATTCTTCTTCTTCCAAAGTTCCTTTATTCTCCTCTCGAGAACCCTCATTGGTCTCGCCTCCAAGGTCATGTTAGGCTGAAGATCTTCAGGAATCTTAGCCAACAACCGATCATCCTCACGGAGACACTTCCGCAACATAGACACATGGAAAACCTTGTGGAATGCACGCATAACCTCAGGCAACTCCAGCCTATATGCTATCGGTTCCACCTGCTCAATCACTCTGAACGGACCCATATACCTTGGACTCAACTTAGTCTCTGTCAATGACTTGTTCAGACCCCGCAAAATAGCCATCTTGAGGTACATTCTGTCTCTTACCTAAAACTCAAGATCTCTCCTCCTCTTGTCAGCATAACTCCTCTGTCTATCATGAGCCTCCTTCATGTTCAGTTTGAGGACCCGAATCTTCTCCGAGGTCTCCTGAACAAAACTAGCACCATACATACTCCTCTCTCCCACCTGAGTCCAGCATAACGGTGTACGACATCGCCTCCCATACAAAGCCTCATAAGGAGCCATCTTAATGCTCGCCTGATAACTGTTGTTGTAAGCAAACTTTACCAGGTTCAAGTGGTCTGCCCAATGGCCACCCCAATCAAACACACACATCCTCAGCAAATTCTCCAGCGTCTGGATCGTCCTCTCTAACTGTCCATCTGTCTGGAGATGATAAGTTGTACTCATATGCACCTTAGTGCCCATCTCTGCCTGTCATGCTATCCAGAACACCGAAGTGAACTTAGAATCCCTATCAGATCCAATACTCGCTCGCACTCCATGCAACCTGACAATCTCCTTCACTTATTTCTTAGCCAAGACCGCTGCTCCATCAGTCTTCTTAATGGCCAGAAAATATGCTGACTTAGTCAAATGGTCCACAATGACCCAAATAGCATCAAAAGTCCGAGACACTGGCAAACCTACCACGAAGTCCATCGTGATCATATCCCACTTCCACTCTCGAATGGGCAAACTCTTCAGTAACCCACCTGGAACCTGATGCTCAGCCTTCACTAGCTGACACACATCACACCTCGCGACCCAACTAACTATATCCTTCTTCATCTAGACCCAGTAATAGTACCTCTTGAGATCACAGTACATCTTAGTCGCTCCTGGATGAATAGAAAACATGCTTGCATGAGCCTCCCTCAGAATCTCCTGCCTCCTCCTCATCTTGGGCACACAAATCCGCCCATGTACCAAAATAGTACCATTAGCTGAGACCTGAGACACTGAATCAACATCCTTTGAGGCATTCACCAGCCCTAAATCCTTCTCCTGAGCCAACCGTACCCTGCTCAGAAGATCCGCTTCAGCCGCCTCCAAACCTAACGGCTCCTGAGAAACCTCACATAACCTCAACGCACTGATCTCTCCTACCAGAGACTCCATCTCCTGCTCCTGAGCCGAAGCTACCCTCTTCCGACTCAGAACATCTGCAACCAAGTTAGCCTTACCAGGGTGATAGACTATCTCCAAATCATAATCCGCCACCAGCTCCATCCACCGCCTCTGCCTCAAGTTCAGCTCAGATGAGTGAATATATACTCCAGGCTCTTATGATCTGTAAACACTTGTATTTTTGCACTATAAAGATAAGATTTCCAAATCTTCAGGGCAAAAACTACATCAGCCATCTCCAAATCATGAGTAGGATAGTTGTCCTCATGCTTCCGCAACTGCCGTGAAGCGTAGGCAATCACCTTCCCATGCTGGATCAACACACACCCCAAACCAACTCTGGATGCATCAGTAGAAACCCCCTCTGTAGAAACAATATGACCCAGAAAATCCATCTCACGCTGCCAAAAACTGCACTTTCTCAACTTAGCAAACAACTTCAGCTCTCGCAGCTTCTCCAGAACTACCCTCAAATGCACTGCATGCTTCTCAGGACTCTTAGAAAATACCAGGATATCGTCGATGAAAATGATGACAGACACGTCCAGAAACTCCTGAAACACGCTGTTTAGCAATCTCATAAACGCTGATGGCGCGTTAGTCAACCCAAAAGGCATCACCACAAACTCATAATACCCATACCTCATCCTGAATACAGTCTTCCTCACACCTGCCTCATCTATCGGAATCTAATGATAACCCGACGTCAGATCTATCTTGGAGAACCAAGTAGCACCCCTCAACTGATCCAACAACTCATCGATCCTGGGAAAAGGGTACTTGTTCTTCGCAGTGACCCGGTTCAAACCCCGATAATCAATGCACAAGAGGAAACTCCCATCCTTCTTCTTAACAAATAACACCAGCGCTTTCCACGGTGATACACTAGGACAGATGTATCCCTTGCTCAATAAATCCTCTAGCTGCTTCTTCAGCTCTGCCATCTCTGCTGGAGCCATTCTGTAAGGAGTTTTGGATAACGGTGTCGCTCCCGGTTCCATTTCAATCGTGAAAGGATCAGACCGAGATGGTGGTAACCCCTGCAACGACTGGAACACATCCTCAAATTCCTCCACAACCTGAATACCGATAACCGTAGACTGCCCCACTGACTCTGGCAATGATATAGTTACCAAATAAGCCTCACGGTCCTTCTCGATCATCTTCCCAGCCTGAATGGCCGAGATCACGAGACTCGCCGAAGTCGGTCTAATACCCTGAAAAACCAACTTCCCTCCTGGACGCTCAAACTCCACTCTACCCCGATGGCAATCAAGACACAGATGTACCGTATGCCAATACAACCAATCCATCCCAAGGATAACATCATACAACTCCACTAGACTGATAAGCAAATCTGCTGGCCACGTCTCTCCTGCGATCTGAAAATCAACTCCCCTAGCACGTCCAAAGACCCTTAGAAACTTGCCTCCCGTAACTCTAACAACTCATGTACGCTCCCCGGGATCTCCTCGGATGTCAGCACTCTATCCACACTCTAGAGTAATGAAGCTATAAGAAGCTCCAGAATCAAACATAACATGGGACTTAAACCCGCCCACCAACAAGGTCCCTACACAAACCTCATGTGTTGAGAACCTAACACTTTATCACAGGAAAACATAAAATCTGAACCTACTGAAATTCACAAAGTTTAAGTACTAGAAATTATACCTGTGATTGCCACGGCACTGGTTCCACCAGGCTCGACCGTCGTGTACATCCGTGGCGCCTGCTCAATCCGTGCCACCTGCTGCACTCCATGCTGCACCACTTGCTGCACCGCTGCTACTGCCATCTGCTGCAACTTGGGACACTTGGGCTTGATGTGCTCAGGCTCCCTGCAATTATAGCATACACGAACCGTTGCCGTCGGAGCACTCCTCTAGGGACAGCTAGCTACCTTGTGATCCATGCTCCCACCACCAAAGCATCCTGCACCACTCGGTCTCTGCGTAGCCTCCTACATCCTCTTGGTTCCCTCCGCAGGCTTACCGCCCCTGCTAGAACCTCCATGATGATGAGCCTTCCTAGGCTGCACCGCTAGACTAACCGTCACTGCCTGTGCCCAGATATCCTCCTCAATCTCTGCTGCAGTCTCCACCACCTCTGCACGCGTAGCATAACTCCGTCCTCTACAATGGACCCTCAAGTCATCACGAAGAGCCCTCATAAACTTCCTGATCTAGGCCACCTCAGACTCCATAGCACGGCCCCCATAAGACAGAAGTCGACTGAACTCCAAGTCCAGCTCCCGCACTGACCGTGTCCCCTGAGATAACTGAAGGAACTGCACCTCCAACCGATCTAATGCCTCTCTCGGAAAGTACTTGCGGTTGAACTCCTCCACAAAGTCAGTCCAAGTCATCTCCCTCTGCACTCTGCTAGCAGCCACTGATATCCACCACACCTGAGCATCACCAATCAAGTGGTGGACCCCTATGTCCACCCAAAACTCCTCAGGACATCTTAGAGTCTGGAAGTTACATTCCACACTCGTCCTCCACGCATCTGCAGCAGTAGGATCTGTACCACCCGAAAACCACGTAGTATCAATGCCACGCATCTCCCTCAACATAGACACATAACGACTATGTTCTCCCGCATCCGTAGCCACTGGCTGCCGCTCCTCCGCCACCACTGGTGGCACTACCTGAGCTTGAGCCGGTACCACTGCTGGCAACCGCTCCAANGACCGATTTACGAAAGTTCACGTCTAGGTGATAGACTCATGTTCCAGGCATTATTTGCTCTTAACTTTTGGACTTTCCTTTACTCATAGGTCTTAACCTTGAGTTTTTATTGGCTCCTCATCAGGCCTAAGTCTGCATGCCACAATGCTGGCTCCTCATCGGGCTGAAACCCGCATGCCATAATATATAAGAAAGTCTAATATTCGTCTCTCGGGTTGCCACCCTACAACGCGCCCCCGGATCGTCATCCGAAGTTGATATACCAACCATGCTCTCAGAATATGGCAGTACTAGGAGAACCAAAGTCCCCCAAGAGTCGCGAGCAAATAATTCTGAACACGTCTGAGTCCTATCCCTAACCAGTTTTCCTTCCCGTGGCTCGCGTAAAACAACACAATGTCCTACCAACCACATACCCCCTCAGTGGAATACCTCACGACAAAACATGGATCATATACATGCCACAAGGGCCACCACAAAGGCCTACAAATATCCTAAGCAGGACCGCCACCAAGGCTAAAAAAATGTTCTAAAAAGGACCGCCACTAAGGCCAAACAAATGTCCTCAACAGGACTGCCACAAAGGCCAAACCAATGTCCTCAACAGGACCGTCACAAAGACCACGTGTCCCAAAGGACCGTCACGAGGACCACTCGTCCTGAAGGACCGTCACGAAGACCACTTGTCCCAAAGGACCGTCACGAAGACCACCATTCGCGAAGGATTGCCTAAACAGGCCACACGTCCCGAAGGACCATCACGAAGACCACACATCGCGAAGGACCGCCTAAAACAGGCACATTGCCTAAACAGCCCGCCACAAAGGCCACACAATTGGCTAAACAGACTGCCACAAAGGACACACAATTGGCTAAACAGCCCGCCACAAAGGGCACACAGTCGGCTAAACAGCCCACCACAAGGCCACACAACGTCTCAAAAGACTGCCTCACACGGGCACAATGATTCAAAAGTCCACCACGAAGACCACACAAGCCACTCCAAGGCTCACACCAACAAAAATGGACAAATCCTAACTTCCATAAAACTTTTCATTTTTAGACTTTCTACTTTTGGAAACTATCCACTTTTAGAAACTTATATTTCAAGAAAATTTCCCTTACAACCACCGCCTCACGGAAATTTCGTATCCAAAACACCACCTCATCTTGTTACTTAGTCACACAACCAACCACCCCTAAGCAACCAAGTAAACAAGAGAGATGGGCTGGAATACTCCATTCCCGCTCCAGCCACGGATTACAAATGGGACCAGGCTAGACAAGCTTAAGTCGCGGCTTTCTTCTCATACCACTTCTTAAACCGTGTCTTTATCCTCGCCTCTGGTTCCCAAGTCTGCTCCTCAACACCATCAAAGTCCCAAAGGACTTTCATCAAAGGATTCTTCTTCTTCCAAAGTTCCTTTATTCTCCTCTCGAGAACCCTCATTGGTCTCGCCTCCAAGGTCATGTTAGGCTGAAGATCTTCAGGAATCTTAGCCAACAACCGATCATCCTCACGGAGACACTTCCGCAACATAGACACATGGAAAACCTTGTGGAATGCACGCATAACCTCAGGCAACTCCAGCCTATATGCTATCGGTTCCACCTGCTCAATCACTCTGAACGGACCCATATACCTTGGACTCAACTTAGTCTCTGTCAATGACTTGTTCAGACCCCGCAAAATAGCCATCTTGAGGTACATTCTGTCTCTTACCTAAAACTCAAGATCTCTCCTCCTCTTGTCAGCATAACTCCTCTGTCTATCATGAGCCTCCTTCATGTTCAGTTTGAGGACCCGAATCTTCTCCGAGGTCTCCTGAACAAAACTAGCACCATACATACTCCTCTCTCCCACCTGAGTCCAGCATAACGGTGTACGACATCGCCTCCCATACAAAGCCTCATAAGGAGCCATCTTAATGCTCGCCTGATAACTGTTGTTGTAAGCAAACTTTACCAGGTTCAAGTGGTCTGCCCAATGGCCACCCCAATCAAACACACACATCCTCAGCAAATTCTCCAGCGTCTGGATCGTCCTCTCTAACTGTCCATCTGTCTGGAGATGATAAGTTGTACTCATATGCACCTTAGTGCCCATCTCTGCCTGTCATGCTATCCAGAACACCGAAGTGAACTTAGAATCCCTATCAGATCCAATACTCGCTCGCACTCCATGCAACCTGACAATCTCCTTCACTTATTTCTTAGCCAAGACCGCTGCTCCATCAGTCTTCTTAATGGCCAGAAAATATGCTGACTTAGTCAAATGGTCCACAATGACCCAAATAGCATCAAAAGTCCGAGACACTGGCAAACCTACCACGAAGTCCATCGTGATCATATCCCACTTCCACTCTCGAATGGGCAAACTCTTCAGTAACCCACCTGGAACCTGATGCTCAGCCTTCACTAGCTGACACACATCACACCTCGCGACCCAACTAACTATATCCTTCTTCATCTAGACCCAGTAATAGTACCTCTTGAGATCACAGTACATCTTAGTCGCTCCTGGATGAATAGAAAACATGCTTGCATGAGCCTCCCTCAGAATCTCCTGCCTCCTCCTCATCTTGGGCACACAAATCCGCCCATGTACCAAAATAGTACCATTAGCTGAGACCTGAGACACTGAATCAACATCCTTTGAGGCATTCACCAGCCCTAAATCCTTCTCCTGAGCCAACCGTACCCTGCTCAGAAGATCCGCTTCAGCCGCCTCCAAACCTAACGGCTCCTGAGAAACCTCACATAACCTCAACGCACTGATCTCTCCTACCAGAGACTCCATCTCCTGCTCCTGAGCCGAAGCTACCCTCTTCCGACTCAGAACATCTGCAACCAAGTTAGCCTTACCAGGGTGATAGACTATCTCCAAATCATAATCCGCCACCAGCTCCATCCACCGCCTCTGCCTCAAGTTCAGCTCAGATGAGTGAATATATACTCCAGGCTCTTATGATCTGTAAACACTTGTATTTTTGCACTATAAAGATAAGATTTCCAAATCTTCAGGGCAAAAACTACATCAGCCATCTCCAAATCATGAGTAGGATAGTTGTCCTCATGCTTCCGCAACTGCCGTGAAGCGTAGGCAATCACCTTCCCATGCTGGATCAACACACACCCCAAACCAACTCTGGATGCATCAGTAGAAACCCCCTCTGTAGAAACAATATGACCCAGAAAATCCATCTCACGCTGCCAAAAACTGCACTTTCTCAACTTAGCAAACAACTTCAGCTCTCGCAGCTTCTCCAGAACTACCCTCAAATGCACTGCATGCTTCTCAGGACTCTTAGAAAATACCAGGATATCGTCGATGAAAATGATGACAGACACGTCCAGAAACTCCTGAAACACGCTGTTTAGCAATCTCATAAACGCTGATGGCGCGTTAGTCAACCCAAAAGGCATCACCACAAACTCATAATACCCATACCTCATCCTGAATACAGTCTTCCTCACACCTGCCTCATCTATCGGAATCTAATGATAACCCGACGTCAGATCTATCTTGGAGAACCAAGTAGCACCCCTCAACTGATCCAACAACTCATCGATCCTGGGAAAAGGGTACTTGTTCTTCGCAGTGACCCGGTTCAAACCCCGATAATCAATGCACAAGAGGAAACTCCCATCCTTCTTCTTAACAAATAACACCAGCGCTTTCCACGGTGATACACTAGGACAGATGTATCCCTTGCTCAATAAATCCTCTAGCTGCTTCTTCAGCTCTGCCATCTCTGCTGGAGCCATTCTGTAAGGAGTTTTGGATAACGGTGTCGCTCCCGGTTCCATTTCAATCGTGAAAGGATCAGACCGAGATGGTGGTAACCCCTGCAACGACTGGAACACATCCTCAAATTCCTCCACAACCTGAATACCGATAACCGTAGACTGCCCCACTGACTCTGGCAATGATATAGTTACCAAATAAGCCTCACGGTCCTTCTCGATCATCTTCCCAGCCTGAATGGCCGAGATCACGAGACTCGCCGAAGTCGGTCTAATACCCTGAAAAACCAACTTCCCTCCTGGACGCTCAAACTCCACTCTACCCCGATGGCAATCAAGACACAGATGTACCGTATGCCAATACAACCAATCCATCCCAAGGATAACATCATACAACTCCACTAGACTGATAAGCAAATCTGCTGGCCACGTCTCTCCTGCGATCTGAAAATCAACTCCCCTAGCACGTCCAAAGACCCTTAGAAACTTGCCTCCCGTAACTCTAACAACTCATGTACGCTCCCCGGGATCTCCTCGGATGTCAGCACTCTATCCACACTCTAGAGTAATGAAGCTATAAGAAGCTCCAGAATCAAACATAACATGGGACTTAAACCCGCCCACCAACAAGGTCCCTACACAAACCTCATGTGTTGAGAACCTAACACTTTATCACAGGAAAACATAAAATCTGAACCTACTGAAATTCACAAAGTTTAAGTACTAGAAATTATACCTGTGATTGCCACGGCACTGGTTCCACCAGGCTCGACCGTCGTGTACATCCGTGGCGCCTGCTCAATCCGTGCCACCTGCTGCACTCCATGCTGCACCACTTGCTGCACCGCTGCTACTGCCATCTGCTGCAACTTGGGACACTTGGGCTTGATGTGCTCAGGCTCCCTGCAATTATAGCATACACGAACCGTTGCCGTCGGAGCACTCCTCTAGGGACAGCTAGCTACCTTGTGATCCATGCTCCCACCACCAAAGCATCCTGCACCACTCGGTCTCTGCGTAGCCTCCTACATCCTCTTGGTTCCCTCCGCAGGCTTACCGCCCCTGCTAGAACCTCCATGATGATGAGCCTTCCTAGGCTGCACCGCTAGACTAACCGTCACTGCCTGTGCCCAGATATCCTCCTCAATCTCTGCTGCAGTCTCCACCACCTCTGCACGCGTAGCATAACTCCGTCCTCTACAATGGACCCTCAAGTCATCACGAAGAGCCCTCATAAACTTCCTGATCTAGGCCACCTCAGACTCCATAGCACGGCCCCCATAAGACAGAAGTCGACTGAACTCCAAGTCCAGCTCCCGCACTGACCGTGTCCCCTGAGATAACTGAAGGAACTGCACCTCCAACCGATCTAATGCCTCTCTCGGAAAGTACTTGCGGTTGAACTCCTCCACAAAGTCAGTCCAAGTCATCTCCCTCTGCACTCTGCTAGCAGCCACTGATATCCACCACACCTGAGCATCACCAATCAAGTGGTGGACCCCTATGTCCACCCAAAACTCCTCAGGACATCTTAGAGTCTGGAAGTTACATTCCACACTCGTCCTCCACGCATCTGCAGCAGTAGGATCTGTACCACCCGAAAACCACGTAGTATCAATGCCACGCATCTCCCTCAACATAGACACATAACGACTATGTTCTCCCGCATCCGTAGCCACTGGCTGCCGCTCCTCCGCCACCACTGGTGGCACTACCTGAGCTTGAGCCGGTACCACTGCTGGCAACCGCTCCAACATCTGTGCTAGCAAAGCCGCAAAATCAACTCTAGTGACTCCACCCGCTGGAACTCCCACACCCGAGACCCTAGCATCACCAGCCACTCGAGCACCAATACCGCCCCCTCCGGCCACACTCATGGAATCCTCTTGGACACCCTGCGACTCGCCATCACCCTCAGTTGTCACACTCTGGTCCACAGTATCACCAACTGCTGGGCCTCTGCCCCTACCACGACCACGTCCGCGTCCACGACAACGTCCGCGTCCACGACCACGACCAGCAACAACATCCTCTCTAACCATCTGCACTACCATGAACAGAAGGCTAAGCAAGCAATTATATAGAACACAAAAACATAACTCACCATGGAATCACACAGTAGGCTCGAAGAGGATGTTCTAGGACTTCATGCTACACACAATTGACTAACTCACATAATCAATCAAGACATGCAATCCCAAACATGTATAGCACAAAGCCTAGTAAACCCCAACCTAGAACCGTAAGGGCTCTGATATCAAACTGAAACGACCCGACCCATTTTTTTTTTAAATAATAATAATAATAATAATAATAATAATAATAATAATAATAATATAATAATAATAATAATAATAATAATAATAATAATAATAATAATAATAATAATAATAATAATAATAATAAATACTCTACATCTACAACTAGTAGTCCCATACCCACTAGCCACCTAACCACAAACACACAACAGCGGATAACAGAAACAATATCATTAACCAACAAATTTCCAATAATAAATAACTAGTATCAAAGTATAACAATAATCCAATAATCAATCATCATAAAACGTAAAACCAGCAACTTAGCAATGTTCTAATGACCCAAATCTAGCAACATAGCAATGCCAGACAACATCAAATCAAGTCCCTAGAACATACTCCTCTTCATTGTCTTGATTCCATGGTAACACTTTGCCTTTACCTACACTACAAACACAAATTGAGATGCATGAGTATTTTATAAACACTCAGTGAGGGAATCCTCCCATCTATTGGGCTATGCACACAAGCAATAAGATCTCTACATGCCACAAACATCAATCAATAAAACAAACCAGGCAATATACAAAGCATCACAACATTCGTTAAACTGAGGAAGGGTGTCGACCGACACCATGCTCAACATTCCCAAAACCCTAGTTTGTGTCGACCGGCACCTCCACATGGTGTCGATCGACACACGCCAAAGTTGTCGAGCCGTCCTCGCGTTGGTGTCGACCGTCTTTCGAGCAGAAACTCTGAATCTTGCCTCCAATCTTCTCCAATCTGCTCCATGCATCACCTCTTTGCAGGAAGTTTCTGACCAACAATGACGAATCCCTCACTCCCAGAAAGCTTCTAACACCGTCCTAGCTTCTGATCCCTCAAGAACAGCCAAGAATCTCACCAATCTCCCCAAAAATTCAAGAACGCTTCTATTCTCTCTTTTCTCTCAAAAACAAGGAAACAACCACAAAAGAACTTTCCCAAAACCCTTTTTGTCGACATTTCACTTAAATAGTCCGGTTCAATAGTTTTCCTTAAACCAAACCAACCCAAATCGATAATTAAATCGAACTAGTTGAACTAGAAATCAATGGTGTTGACCGACACCACCACTGGTGTCTATCGACACCCATCCCCAAAATACAAATTTTGGTTCGCGGATGTTACAGTTCCTCAGCTCTTATAACCAACACTGGCCATACAACCATACCCTCCTCCACCAGACCACTCCACCTCAATCATGTTCTTGTGTGTCATGATATTGTCTAAAACCTGGTCTTTGTTCGACAGTTAGTCACCGATAATAAGTATACTATTGAATTTGACCCGCTTAGTTTCTGTATCAAGAATCTGCAGACTCAGACAAGACTGCTCCGGTGTAATAGCAGATGTCCTCTCTATACCATAACGCCATCTGCCACATCACCTTATACTCCCACGTTCACTCTTTGGCATCGGCGTCTTGGCCATCCTGCTATCAACACTCTTCAGTTTTTACATTCTTTTGGTTTTATTTATTTTAATCAGATTGACATGACAACTTTGTGTCATGCATGTCAGCTTGGCAAACACACTCGCATGACTTTTTCTTCTTCTACTTCAATTGATTAAAGACCTTTTGATTTAATTCATTTTGATTTATAAAAATCTCCAATCCTAATCATTAGTGGTGTCAAATATTATTCAATCTTTTTCGATGATTGTAGCCACTACGTATGGGTGTATCCTCTTCACCAGGAAAGTGATGCTTTTAGCCGCTATCTTCACTTCTCCGCCATGGTTCGCACCAATTTTGGTCATGAAATCATTTCCTTTCAATGTTATAACGTATGAGAATATGACAACCAACAGTTCCAAGATTATTATGCAGCGGTTGGGACAACGTTCAAGTTCTCTTGTCCGTATACATCACAACAAAATGACAAGGCTGATAGAATGCTATGTACTCTTAACAACTTGTTTGCACTCTTTTGGTTCAAGCAAGCATGCCTCTCGTCTATTGGGTCGAAGCTCTACACACTGCAGTCTATCTTCTCAACATCTAACCATCTGTTGCGATACATAACGCCTTTCCATTTGTCAAACTTTTTGGTTGTGTCCCACGGACGATCACCTGCGTGTATTTGGCTCCTTGTGTTACTCAAACTTGCTTCTAACAACACCTCACAAGCTTGCTCCAAGGTTGACTGCGTGTGTATTTCTTGACTATCCTTCAGACCATAGGGGATACAGATGTCTCGACATGACTACAATGAAGGTAATTCTCTCACGACATGTGGTCTTTGAGGAAACAGTTTTTTCCTTTTGCACATCAACCTGAAGCGTCTCTCTCACCAGAGCCCTCTGTACTAACACCACTGGTCCCCCAGATTGTTATTCCACATGATTTGCCTCCACCAGCGCTAGTAACAGTGGATCCTTCACAAAACCACAACACATACCTTCCTTGGCTCCTTCAACAAACCACAACACATACCTTCCTTGGTAAACACGTCTCAGCCAACACCACTTGAACCGCTAGTCACAAACAACCATCCCATGAAGACTTGTGGTAAACACGGCATTACAAAACCACAAACCCGTCTATGTCTTCACACAACCACCGTCTCCCCACTACCAAAATTGCATATAAATGCAGCCAAAGATCCTAATTGGAACCCTCCCATGGGGGAGGAATATGATGCTCTTATTAAAACAGAAACGTTGGTACTTGTACCACGGCCCAAGTTTTCTAATGTGATTCGTTGTATGTGGTTACAGGCATAAGTTTAACTCTGCAGGGAAGCTGGTCCGCTATAAAGCTCGCCTAGTTGCTAATGGGAAGTCACAACAACCCGGTGTTGACTGCGACGAAACTTTCAGTCCAGTGGTGAAGCCAACTACAATATGTGTTGTCCTAGGCGTTGCAACTGCGAAAGACTGGCCTCTTCATCAGCTTGATTTCAAAAATGCATTTCTTCATGGTGATCTCAAGGAAACAGTCTACATGCATAAACTGTCGGGGTTTCGTGATGTGAGTAAATAAGATCATGTGTGTTTATTAAGACACTCCCTCTACGGTTTAAAACAAGCTCCCCGTGCTTGGCATTAGCGGTTTTCTACTTATGCTCGTCGTGTCGGGTTTTGTCAAAGCATCCCTGACACTTCATTCTTTGTCATGACCTGCGGTAAAGACATTGCATATTTGCTTACGTATGTTGACGATATTGTGCTGCCCGCATCTTCCCCCTTCATCATTTCCTTGGCATCTCAATCATCCGCACGAAAACAGGTGTGTTTCTCCATCAACAAAAATATGCAGCTGACATCTTTCATCGTGCGGGGATGACCAACTGCAATTCATGTTTAACACCGGTTGACACCAAACCCAAACTTGATGTCGTTGAAGGACCACTTATTCCCAATCCGACGTTGTATCGAAGTTTGGTTGGGGCCCTCCAATACCTTACATTCATGCAGCCTGATATCTCCTATGCGGTGTAGCAATTGCCTCTTTATGCATGATCCACGTGAGGCTCACTTTAATGCCTTGAACCGTATATTTTGGTATGTGAAGGGCACTATATCTCATGGTGTGCAGATTTACCGGTCATCTTCACTGTCTCTTACAGCTTACATAGATGTAGATTGGACCGGCTGTCCGTTTACACGTCACTTAACTTCAGGATTTTGTGTCTTTGTTGGTGATAACATCATTTCTTGGTCGTCGAAGCGTCAACACAACGTCTCTCGCTCAAGTGCGATGGCAAAATATCGCGGTGTGGCTAATGCAATTGCTGAGTTGGCGTGGATACATAATCTTCTTCATAAGATGTATATTCCTCTTCTGAGGGCATCTAATGTGTTCTGCGATAATGTTAGTGCTGTCTACCTCTCTACAAATCCAGTCCAACACCAACGTATGAAACACATTGAGACTGACATCCACTTTGTTCGTGAAAGGGTTGCACTTGGTCATGTGAAGGTCTTTCATGTACCATAATCACATCAATTGTTTCTTAATTATTGGTCGAGTCTGAGCGTTCACAAATCAGTGGCTCAGAATGCGGTGGGTGTTAGCGTAGATATAGAGATATCTACGATTCATGTATACACTACCAACTCCTCAAACCTAAAGGAAAGTTCGAGTGGACCGAAGCCTGTCACAGCGCGTTCAATGAATTGAAGAGTTACCTATCGACTCCCCTGATCTTAGTCAAGAGAAGCTCGGCGAAATCCTATTTCTTTACATCGCGGTCTCCGAGTCGGCAGTCAGCAGAGTACTCGTTAAAGACGATCGAGGAGAGCAACGACCCATCTTTTATGTAAGCAAATCCCTTGATGATGCGGAAACCCGCTATCCAACAGTCGAGAAAGTTGCCCTATTGTTGGGGGGTAGATCCTCACCCCAACAAGGGGCCAGGCCCAAGAAAAAGCCTAAAATAAACCTCCCAGGAAGGAGGGGTATTTTGGTCTTTTTGGAGGATGAACCGACACAGTTCCCTATAAGTACAAGCGTACGGCCTTCGAGAAAGAGGATGAAAAAAAGAGAAGAGAATACGGATAGCAAGTACCAGTCCTTCACCCGTCCATAACTAGAATCGACGAGCTCGCAGCTCGTCTATTGTATTCGTATAATATTATCAACTCGTCTACGTTGCGTTGTAACCCATCTTTTGTGCCTCGGCACTGATTAATAGAAGAGAACTTCGACCTCCTTTTACCAAACTAAACATTTTAATTATGACCGATTTGGACATCAACAGACCATCAATTTGCTCTCTCGTCACCATTAGAACACGATCTCAAGACGCTGGCGGGTGGGGAGAGATGAGTTCAACATTAAAAGAAGAGATAGAGACCATAGGTTTGATTTTGCGTCAGATGGGTTTAGGGTATGGGAATAGATATTACATAGAGACTGAGCAAGAGGAGTGGTGGAGATAGACGATGCTTTAGCCATAGCGGCGGGGACGGTGGAGAAATAGATCTGAAACGACGAGGACTTTGGGAGGAGATGGGTCTCGAGGGATATTTTTGGGGAAATCTTTTTTTTTTGTAAGTTATTTTTGTGTTTTGTAATTTGTAGTACACAGAATAATAAAGTTTTTTTGGCACTTAAAATTTTTGGATCTGAAACATGGCGCTTAAATCTATTTTTTCCCAAATATATGGCGGAATAAGGAATTTTAGTTCTATGTTTTGGTGATTTTCTATCTTAGCATTGTTTTAATGTTATTATATAGAAACAAAAATAAAAATTTATCTATTATAGCAGTTACGGAAAATAAGCTATAGTCTTGTGCTATCAATGTTAATATTTCTTGTACTGTTTGCAAACTTGTCACTTAGGACACTCCTGCATTTCCTAACACAAGTGAGATTGTTTGTGGCTTCGTAATTGTATATTGTAGTTGTTTACTCTAGAATTCTTTAGCTTGAATCAAACTTCCCCAATGAAAAACAAGAGGATTGGTGTAGCACTGCAATATGCTCAGTTCTAAGTTCTAATGATATAGTATGAAGGGTTTATAGAAACATCTCTCTAGCTAATTCTGTAGCATGTAACATAATTAGTTAACTCCAAACTAAATCACGTTTTTGATATCTATAATGTGTCATCGCGGTTGTCTTTCTTGAAAGGATATAGTGTAGATTAAACAAAAGGAAAACTGGAGACACTTCTAATTTTTTTTCCTTCCAAATATTATTCACATTTATGCCTGTCGTCAATCTGTCATTATCAAACAAAACAAAGCCATTTTGAAGATTCTAAAGTTCTTTCAACGCTTCAAGTGGGCACGATCCAACATTATGTGAAGACGGTATACATTCTTTGGTTCCATTGCTTTTGTTTTTTTTTCATATCATTGTCCACTATATTTGGGGTGACACTACAATAATAACTAGTAGTCAAAATTTGACCAAGTAGTACATGTATAATTTTTTTATTGTATGCAACTAAAGCATGTAATTTTTTGAATTTTAACTTTTAAACTTCTGAAAAAAGTATTGATTATTTTAGTGCCTAGTTGGTTTTAACATAACGATTGTGATTGCAGTTTTGGGAGTTTGAGAAAACGATCAGATAAATGTGGTTTCAAGCAATACTAAATGTTTAGAACCACTGGTTTAGTATTTTAAAAAATAGGTGTGTTTGTGTGAATTTTATGACTGATTGATCAGCAAAAATTAAAAATGATCAAAAATAAATGTAATATATAATTATAAAAAGGTATAAAACCATCAAAAATTATATTATTATGATAAAATTACAAAAACCATAAAAAATATCATCAAAAACAAATTTAAAATGAAATGTTTATTATTTTATGCATTTGGTTTGTCACCATAAATTGCATTATGTGACAAACTGTGACATATATATATATATATATATATATGCTTGAATTCATAATCATAAATCTTCTGGATTGTCCTTATAAATATCATGCAAGAGACGATGCGATGAAAACTTTTCTAAGTGTTACCCAAAGAACTAGTGAATGAATAAGAGATATACACAAATATATATAATACGAAATATATATATATATACTTTAATTATAAGTCCCTCACAGCAACCTCACGCAACTAGTCCTGGGCGTTCGGGTATTCGGTTCGGTTCCGGATATATCCATTCGGTTCCGGGTAGTTCGGATATAGAGGTTTAGGATCCATTTGGTTAATTTACTATTTCGGTTCGGGTTCGGTTCGGTTTCGGTTATTTTCGGTTCGGTTTCGGGTATCCAAAACAGTGTAATATATTTTTAAAAAAAATATTATTTAAATAAAAGTTGATTATAATTTAACAAATATATCTAAAAACTTCCAAATATTTGGTTTATTTAAAATATTTTGGTATTTTGGTCTAAATATATATGATATCGGTGTGGTTTTTTAGTTTAATTTTATTACGATATATATTTTAGTATGTAGTGGATTGTCAAAACTTCAATGTGGTGCAGTGGCCACTTTGCACGGTCAAGTTTGCAGGGTACTCAAGTTCGATTCTTGGCTAAAACATCATTTTTATATGAGTTCGGTTTGATTCGGATAACCGAATGGATATCGGTTCGGTTCGGGTAATAACCGATATCCATGGGTAATTGAAACACTATCCAATCGGTTATTATCTACTACCATACTCGAACCCGAACCAAAATTTCGGTTCGGTTTCGGTTCGGTCCGTTCGGTTCCGGTTATTTGCCCAGGACTACACGCAACCATAAATGCTTGCAGGAAATAACTTTTAATATCCAACGATTTAAAACGGTCCAACATACGGTAGTATAAAGCGGTTTTATGATTATTATCATTGACGATTCTAAAACGATTGATTATTTTATCAATCACTAATTATCGCAACCTCTTGCAAACATACTGTTTTAGGATAGCAAGGGAAGAACCAATCAACACATTGTAATTGATGTACAAGACACGAGGTACTTTAATACTCCCTCTATTTCACAAAGATTGATATTTTGGAATATATTTTTATCCCACAAAGATTGAGGTTTTGCAAACTTCATGAAGTAATCATTTAAAATATTAAAAAATTTGAATTGTTATTGGTTTATATTTTCTCTCTCTACCAAAAAGTAATTATAAATTAATTAACAAATAAAAACTAAAAAATTTCTTAATATGTGTGAAAGTCTCAAAACATCAATCTTCATGAGACAGAGGGAATATTTTTTTTAAAAAAATTGCTCGATATTGAACTTTTCTCAAATTTGGTCAAACTAAGCTCTGACCATATATTCGAACAGTAGTGCCTAATTAAGTAGAATTCTAACTCAAGTTTGACAAAAGAAGTTTTTATACATTTTGAACTGATGACCACGTTTTTGAGTTATAGTGTATAAATCTATTCAACACTATAACTTTTCATATCCTCCAGTTTCGCATGGCCACTGTTTTTGCAAATTCAGAAAGCAGAATTATAGTTGCCATACTATAAAAATTACAACGTATGGTCAAGTAAGAGTAACTTTGGATATTCATTACAGAATCAAAATATTTTACTTTTGAACCATAGATTTTGGAGTTTCCAATATTAGTGTGAATCGCGCATCATTCCCTTTTTTTTTTTTTTTTTTTGTCAAAACGCATCATTCCTTATATTCCATTATTTTAAATTTTTTTAATAATGAAACATTGTCAAATATTATTTACGTTAATGCTTCATTGTTAAATTTCCCTTTCGATTGCTCTTTCCACTTAGCAAAAGGAAAAATATTATATTGTGAGCTATGCCTAATGTCATTTCTTTACGTAACATATCTAGTTGACTATTTAGTAGCCAAAATTTTCAATATTTTTGACTAAAAAATTGAAAATAATCTAAATATTTTTTAACTCAGAGACAGATATCATGTAATAGAAATTAGAGTTAACATTAGTAAAGTTGTATAATTTTTGGGGATTGGTTTACATGTTGATTTAAATAAGATGTGGATTCCAACCCTAACCCTAACCCACACATTCAAAATTTGTTTACACATACAACGAATAACAACCATAAATTTAGTCATTTACCCAGATACTTTATATATAAAATACGAGAAAAAATCATAATAATTTAATAATAAATTTAAAATATAAAAAGTATAATATTAGACAAAAATATAAAAAAATATTATCATGTAGTGTATATAGCAGAACGGGTTATGATCGATATATTATTTAAAAAGACATATGTAAAATTTCATTGGCATTAACTCACATATGTATTTTCAAAATTATATATATTGTTGATTATACTATCTATATACATTTTTAGAGACATTTATAAATTAAATCCTGAAGTTGACACTTATTTGCAGGTATGCCATTGATATTAAATACTTAATTTAATAAACAAATTAACTCTACTTATATTTGATTTCTTTATAGAAACTAAGTGTTTTAAAAGGTAACAAACATAATTATAAATGTATACAAATTTTATTTCCTTATTTTATAAGGAGGTGAGACAAGAAGTATTGTTCTTTAAAAATTTGAAAAACTGATTTGAGAAAAAGTGACTTTTAGCCTCACATACTATATTTTACTTTCACGGATTTTGTATGATGAGTTTTTGCGGATTAAAAATCTTTGAACATATTGCGTGATCCGCCTAGCATGGCGGTTTGGACTATAGAACCAACAGTAAAACTATTAGGTTATTTCATATACTATAGATTTGTAGTCATAGTTTGGAAATTTAACTTATAAATGATTTAGTATATGAACTACAAAATATTACACATACTACAACACATTCTTAATATTCAAAAAAAAAAAAAATTGTATACACATAAAAATAACATACCATATAGGCATATACCTCTATTTAATTATAGAAAACAAAACTCAGTGTTTTAAAATTTTATATTTTATGTAATAGCAAATTTATTGTAATTAGGTTATAAAGTGTATAAAACGTAAGAAAAAAACATTCTAAACAAAATTATAAATTAATTAGATAAAATTTAATTAATTGGTAATTTGAAAACTAAATAAATTAAAAATTATTATTTAAAATATATTAATTTATAATTTAGTCCGCGGTGTACCGCGGGTAAAAATTTAGTAACGGTTTATATAGCATGACGGGCTATGCTCGACATTAATGTGAATTTAAAATATCATTAAAACTGCACCAAACTAACATTATTATATATAAAAAGAAAAAAAATACTTTAGAAATAAAACAACAAAAAAACAAACTATACAATTTTTTATATTTCTTAAGTATAATAAACAAATTTCCCATAAGTAAAAATAATTTAATAAATTAAGAACCATTGCTTATTTTACTATATATTATACTAATGTGGATTAATCAAAATTGAGAGTGTAAAATTTTGTATGTAAAAACCGAATATGATACCAAAACAAGACCAAACCAGTAACGTCAAATAAAAGATAATATTCTAACTATCCAATCAACACTTAAAGTATTTATAAATTAGAAAAAGAAAATATATTGCGATGTACCACGGGTTCAAACCTAGTTCTGACATATTTTTGCATCCTCACACTTATGATTGGACATCTAAAACATGAATTTTATGGGATTGGATATCTAAGGATGGTGGCTAGGCCATAATCGAGAAGATTAAGTATTGGCTATGATATTATATCAGTGTGGACCTAACTTACACAAAAAATTAGTTCAAGAGAAGAAGATTGCTACATACAATATACATTGTCCAAGAAATTTCATTTTTTTCCGATGTGGGTCTATTTTAAGACCTAACTCCATGTTTCAGCCTGG